>NC_133658.1:518273897-518573897 GCF_037893015.1 Macrotis lagotis | reverse complement strand
TGAAGTGAGTCATGTGAATCCTCCTAAACTGAAGATCTGCTCACTAGAGTTTGGTAATCTGGTGCCCTGGTAAGGTATTTTTGTATTTGGTCTCCTGAGGGAAATGAATATATGGCATTCTTGGGCTTGACTGACTTTTGAGCTGGTATACCTTTACCTTGAGTCATCAAGAGTGGGTCACTCCTTCTTGAAAATGTCATGCCAGAACTTGAACCTATTGCAATTAGCTGCATCTTAGCTGGTTGTCTGAGTACACATTTCCTAACTGAGAAACCTAGGGAAAAGGGAATAAATACATATTATATCTCTAGTTTCTAAGATCTATTCTTTGAAGAGGAGAAACTAGTGAGAGCAAATTCCCATCAATTTATTGTTGATTGCCTAAATGAAGCAATTGGGTGGATTTGGATAAAAAGTTATTTTGTGAATAATATTTCCAAATGAGAAGATTGGGATTGAGAATCTCTTCTGAATTGGGAAAATTGGATTTCTTAATTGCAAATACTGTTTTTTTTTTCAATTTCTATCTCTGATTCATACTATAGCTTATATATATGCTCTTGGTCCAGTCATATACCTTAGATAACTCTAATATTACCAATTGCAGACAGTTGTCAATCTGTATTGATAGGAGGAATTCCCCACACCAGGAGCTCTTTGCATCAATGAAAAAAATAGGTCTGGACCACCCTCCCATTGTCCAAAAAAAAGAATTTTCATATATTTACATAACTGGGAATCAAAATTAGCCTGCAAAAGAATCTAAGACAAGGTCCAAGGAGAAAGAAATTTAGAAACTCTTTAGAGATGAATAGAAAAGATCTTATTGATAACCTAGTCCAATCTCCATATTTTTGAGTTGAGAAAACCAAGAATCTAAGCGTTCTTCCAATTCCCAATTGAGTCCTCCTTTAGCTTCACTAAATATATCATCCCAAGTTGTACAAATTCTAGTTTGGGTTCTTATGACCAATTGTCTTCTCTCTTTCCCTTCCAATCACATATTCAGAAATTTAAATAAATCAACACCAGCTCATAAGAAAGACAAAAACCATAGACTGTTCCAAAACTATTGTCTAAAAATAGCTAAAGATAGCAGTTAGAATTACTCCTGATTATGATAGGCTCCTGGCCTTTAAAAGGGAGTGTGGCAAAGTGAAAAGAATAGCATTTACTTCTGTGACCTTTGACAAATCACATCACCACTTTGGGACTCAGTGTCCTCATTTGCAAAAGAAATAGGTTGCACCAGGCAATGTCTGAGGCTTCTTCCAACCCTAGGCTATTACACATTGTGAAAAAAAACTAGTACTAGTGTAATGTAGTGTTTTGATGCCTCACAGAAACAGGCAGGTGAGCCTCAGTTTTCAAGTTGTAGTAGGATCTTCCAAATAGAGCAACCTTCAACTTTAGAGACTGTGATCAACTTCATGTCTATATTCTAAGGATTAACCTTGTTCAATTATGGGGAGACCCTTCAACAGCTAAAGGGTGATAGATTATGATCTGTCCATGGAGGCACATCCTATGGTGTAGAAGAATGAAAAATAGTAGCTGATAGGAAACTGGAATTGCAAGAGTTAAATTTAGATTGGTTTGTAAAAAAAAGGCCAGTCATAGGTTTAAAGTGCTGTTTAAATGTAATCTATTATTATTATTATTATTATTGTCATAGACTGCGAAAACCTAATCACCTGTGCAGTTTTCATTTTCAAAATTAAAATAACCAGAGGAAAGGTGGAAGAAAAGGGAGCTAATATTTTTAAATAAATCTGACTTCTTGAAAAATGACAGAATGAGAAGGATTGCTGAGAAGCTAGGGAGGGGGAAGCCTTCAAGGTCACAGTCAAGGAGAAAGGCCTGTACTGGTGATGAGAAAGATGAATAGACAACAGGTGAATGCATTATTTAGTGTGTTCCACATTGTGAAGCCAAGAATTGTTCTCTTGTACTAGCAGATCTGATGTATCAGGCTTCCTGTCTCCTAGGAGGACACCCTCAGTCTCCACAAGTGTACATAGAAACACGGAAACACGGTTGTCTAGGTGACTGTCAAAAAAGAAATCAAAGATGAAGAAATAAAAAGGCCTTAACTAATGGGCCCACAAATCATTATGAACTGAAGAGTTGAGCTGCTATATTATCCTTTAAGAATCATTTCCTGTTTTTTAATCCAGTTTTCTTTATATGTATCAATGAATTCAAAGGAAAAATAAATGGGACTTTTCAAAGCAACTGTGTATGGTACTTTGAATCTTTTCTTATTTAGCAAGAAATATTTTAATAATGAACCTACAACAGTAAGAACTTCAAATTAGTCCTCAGGAGCCCAGAATAGTGAAGATATGGTGCTGAAGAAGAGGGAAGAATCAGTATCTCTGTTTTCTCTTCATGGGTCTCTGCTGACTTATTCTGTGGGGCAAGGGCATGCTGATAAATATTTAACAATCAGCCTTTTGAGATAAAAAATTCCTCTCATCACTCTTTTCCATGTAATTTGCATTATTAACATTTTTTCTCCATTTCTTTTAAAATAATCTAAACAATCACCAAAATAATAAACCCAGCTCTGATATGTAATAATTGATATTCTCCAAGATATATATATATATATATATATATATATATATATATATATATATATATATTAACAATTGGCTCTGGTAAAGCTGGCTTGTCTGAGCTGATTCTAGCACTCCACTGACATTAGGTAATTTGGGTGTGGATATGGGGCAAGTAGATACTAAAGTGGATACAGCATTTCACTTGAAGTCAGGAAGACTCATCTTCCTGAATTCAAATCTGGCCTCAGACACTAGCTGTGTGACCCTGAGCAAGTAAGTCACTTAACTTTTTTTGCCTCAATATTCTCACCAACATAATGAGTTGAAGAAGGAAATGACAAACCACTCTTTGAAAGAATCATCTTTGCAAGAAAACTCTAAATGAAGAGTTCAACATGTTGGAAGTAACTGAATAAATGATAGTAATAGTAGTCAGCACTTACATAGCAGCAGTGGTGATATTGATGATGACAGTAGTGGTGGTAGATACAAATTCTAATGATAAACTAAGTGAAAGAAAATATTTCAAAATATAGAGACCTAATGGAAAAGATAAAAACCATTGGGAGGGGTGGCTAGGTGGTGCAGTGGATAGAGCACTGGCCTTGGAGTCAGGAGTACCTGAGTTCAAATCCAGCCTCAGACACTTAATAATTACCTAGACATGTGGCTTTGGGCAAGCCACTTAAGCTCATTGCCTTGAAAAATCTTTAAAAAAAAGACAACAATAAAAAAACCCATTGGAAATGTGGGAATAGGATGATATTCACATGAACATGTATATATACACACATAGATTTCATATATGTGGGTGTTATAGTATTATTATTAGTAGTAGTTTTGCATATATAGATACATATATGTATATTTAGTTATAGTCTCCATCATCCTGTTACTAGAAATGCATTTTGTGAGAATGAATGTGTTTCTTTCCCTCATTATACCACATTATTTCTCTATGCCAAATTCTTTCCATGATAGAATGCTTTTGGTTGTGTAGAACTATCCAAACTGGAAACACCTTATAATACAAATAACCATTTCAAGTGCATAAAAAGTTGTCTGGGAGCATTCTTTTTCTTTCTTTCTTTTTAAAATTTTTTTCCCTGAACTTAAGAAATAAAACAAGCATTTCTATTTATTTTTTTTTCACATTACTAAAATAGTCTGTAAAAGTAAACATAATTTTTTCACAAAGATAGAGAAACCTCAGGAAAAATAAAGTGAGAGAAAAAATGTGCTTCAGTCTGTATTCAGATACCATCAGTTTTGTCTTTGGCATGAATTTCATTCTTTATAATAAGTCCATCAGAGAAATTGTTTCAATATTTCTTCCCCACAGTTGCTAGAGCTAGTTGTATTTCTCTCCATCCTATTCCCCCACCCCCACTTATTCTAATTTCTTTCCTATTTCATCCTGTCCCTCTTGAAAAATGTACTGTATCTGACTATTCTCTTCCACAGTCTTCTATCTCTTCTATCACCTACATTCTCCCCCTCCTCTCCCCCTGTCCCCTTTCTCCAATCTGTTTCCTCTCTTTTTTTTTACCCCTCTAGGGTAATATAGATTTCTATACTGTATTAAGAGAGTATGTTATTTCCTCTTTGAGTTACTTCTGATGAGAATGAAGGCTCACTCATTCCCCCTCAACTTCCCCTCTTCCACTCTATTGCAAAAGTTTCTTCTTGCCTCTTTTATGTAAAATATCTTAGCCCATTTTACCTCTCCTTTTCCTTTCTCCCAGTACTTTCCTTTCTTTCCCATTAACTCCATTTTTATAATATATTATACCTTCATATTCAACTCCCTCCTGTGTCTTGACTATATATGCTCCTTCTGACTACCCCCAATAAATGAGAAGGTTCACGTGAGATATTAATATCATCTTCCCATACAGGAATACAAGCATTTCAACATCATTAAATCCCTCCTAATTTGACCTTCCATTCTACCTTCTCTATACTTCACCCGAGTCCTGTACTTGAAGATCAAACTTTCTGTTCAGTTATGGTCATTTCAACAGGAAAGTTTGAAAGTCTCCTATTTCACTGAATGCCCATCTTTTCCCCTGAAAGAGGCTGTTCAGTTTTTCTGGGTAGTTGATTCTTGGTTGTGATCCAAGCTCTGTTGCCTTCTGGAATATCATATTCCAAACCCTATGATCTCTTAAATGTAGTCAGTGCTAAATCTTACATAATCCTGATTGTAGCTTCATGATATTTGAATTGTTTCTTTCTACTTCTAATATTTTCTCCCTTGTTTGGGAGTTCTGAAATTTGCTTATAATATCCCTGGAAGTTTTGGGGGGTATCTCTTTCAGGAGGGGATTAATGGATTCCTTGAATTTCTATTTTTTCCTCTACTTCTAGGATATCAGGGAAAATTTCCTGTGAAATTTCTTGAAAAATGAAGTCTAGACTCTTTTCCTGTTCATGACTTTCAGTTAGTCCTATATTTTTAAAAATTATCTCTGGAACTCTTTTCCAGGTCAGTTATTTTTCCACTGAGATATTTCACATTTTCTTCTGGTCTTTCACTCTTTTGGTTTTGTTTTATTGTTTCTTGATTTGTCACAAAGTTGTCAGCTTCCTTTAGCTTCATTCTACATTTGAAGGAAATATTTTCATTAGGGAGCTTTTTTATCTCTTTTTCAATTTGGTCAAATTCTTCTTTTTAAGTCATTCTTCTCCTCACTGACCTTTTGGACTGATTTTTGTTTTCATTTGACATAAACTGGTTTTTAAGATGATAGTTTCTTTTTTTTTAATTTACATTTTTATTTATTTACATATTATTAAAATAGTCTTGTTGTAAGAGTAAAAATAATCCCCCTCTCCCCACAAAAATAAAAAAAAAGCCTCATGAGAAATAAAGTGAAGAAAGAGGGGGAAAATGTGCTCCAGTTTGTGTTCAGATATCATCAGTGTGGATCACATTCTTTATCATAACTCCATCAGAGAAGTCATTTTCATATTTTTCCACAGTTGCTGTTGCTGATTGTAATTCCCTTCATCCTTTCCTCCCCATTCCCATTTATTATATTTTTTCTCTCCTTTCACTCTTCAAAAGTGTGCTTTAGGGTGGCTGAGTGGAGCAGTGGACAGAGCACTGGCCCTGGAGTCAGGAGGCCCATAGCTCACATCCCACCCCAGAGCCCAGCAACCACCCAGCTGTGTTGTCCTGGACAGGCCACCCAATCCCACTACCTTGCAAAAAGTAAAAAAAAAAAAAAAAAACCAACAATCTGACTGCCCTCTCTCATGATTTACCCTCTCCTCAATCACCTATATCCTCTCTCCCCTCCACCTGTCCCCTTTCTCCATCCCATTCCTCTCCTTTTTCCTCTAGATTGCTACACTGGATTGTGTATGTTGTTTCCTTTCTGAGACATTTCTGATGAGAATTCGCCCTCACCTTCTCCCCTTCCACTGCATTGCAAAAACTTTTTTCTTGACTCTTTTACATAAAATATCTTAGCTCATTTTACCTCTTCTTTCTCTTTCTCCCAGTACATTCCCCTTTCACCCATTGACTCATTTTTACAATATACTTTCAACTCCCTCCTGTGCCTTGTCTAAATATGTTCCTTCTAACTGTTCTTCCATGGGCTGAGTGCTCTGGGAGCAGCTTCCCAGTGGCTCCCTGCTGGGCCGCTTGGTGGGTCTACTTCCATTTCCCAGGATCTGGGCTGTGCAGAGGGCCATGCTCACTCTGCAAGCTTTCCCCACTGATCTTCCAAGTTGTACTTTGTGTTCTCTGGGTTGGCAGGTCAGGAAACTACTTCTGTTGCCAGGAGCCAGTGTGCCCAGGGACCCAGGTGCCCCAGGGATTGTTCCCAGAAGGCTAGAGCTCCTTCACTCCCACAGTAGTTCTGGCTGGGCTGCCACCCCCTCCAACTCCATGGAACAGAGCCTTCCCATGAACTTCCAGTTTACCTTAGGTTGGAAAATTGCCTCACTGGATCTTTCTGTGGGTTCTGTCTCTTGAAAATTTAGAGTCACAGTTTTAAGGTTTTTGGAATATTTTGGAAGACAGCTCCTAGGAAATGCTGTCCTCATGCTGCCATCTTGGCTCCACCCCCAAGATATTATTTTCTTCAGGATTTTTTGTATTCTCTTCACCAAGCTGTTGACCCAGTTTTCATGATTTTCCTACATTGCTCTCATTTCTCTTCCTAATTTTTTCTCTACTTCCCTTACTTGATTTTCAAAATCTTTTTTGAGTTCTTCCATATCCTGAGACCAATTAATATTTTTCTTGGAGGCTTTGGATACAGAAGCTTTGACTTTGTTATCTTTTGAGTATATATATTATGATCCTCCCTGAGACCTAAGTAATTATCTTTGGTCAGATTCTTTTTCTTTTGTTGTTTGCTCATTTCCCCAGCCTATGACTTAGTCCTGCCCCAGAGATAGTGGAGAGACCTCTGCAGTCTCTGCCCCCCCCCCCAACCCCTCACCATTCTTGGGCTGAGTGCTCTGAAATTTGCTGCTGGTTGGTTCTACAGGTTCCCTAGACCAGGACTGCACTGAGGCCTGTGCTGACCTGAGCTCTGAGCTCACTCTGATGTAACAGTTTTTCTGCTGACCTTCCAAGTTGTCCTTGGAAATCCCTGGAACCTACCCATGCTGCCATGGACCCAGGTGCCCTGAGGGACTCAGATGCTCCACAGGCTGGATGACTGGGGTCAGTTTGTTCTGGCAGTGGGCATGGCATTGGATGTACTGTGGTCTTTTGCAACACAGGAACAGACTCTTCCTGCAGATCTTCCAAGTTGACTTGGGCCAGAAACTTGTTTCACTTAGTCTTTCTGTGGGTTCTGGCCCTCTAGAATTTAGTTAGAATAATAATTTAAAGGCATTTGGAGTAATCTAGAGGAGAGCTTCTGGGATTTTCTGGCTTCACTCTGCCATCTTGGATCTAACCCCTCCCCACCTCCCATTGGGGGTCATGCTTAAATAACTTACCCAGGGTTAAAAAGCTGTTATGTACTAGTAGTAGGATTTGAATCCAGGCTTTCCTACCTCCAAGGCCAACTTTCTCTTTACTACCCTACATTGTTGATGCCCAATGTAAAATAAGAATAATTTCACTCTTCATATGAGTGCTGTACCAATGGTCATAAATTCATTGGATAAGATTATCAAATTGTAATGCTTAATCATAGTGGTCACAAGGAGCTAAAAAAGCAACTCACTTCTTATAGTATTATAGTATTTTAAAATTTAGAATTGAAATGAATCTTTTAAATTACATAGAGCAAAGATTCTTTTTTATTTTTAATTTTTTTAAACTTAAATGCAAAAATAAGAAAAAATAGTCATATGTGCAATAAAATTATGAGATATCTCATAATATAAAATATTAACTTTACATTTAAAGAAAGCCTATGTAATAAATAATACATATTGCATTCAAAACTGTTCAGTTTTTATTCTTTGTAGGTTTTCTTCTGTTCTCTGCTGTGCACTGTTTATTTTTTAACCTCCTCCCTTCAAAGACTGTTATAATTAAACATGTATATATAAACATATATACATGTATACATATTCACATACATGCATCTGCTCCTATATATACATTTACATATACATATGTACCTACCTACATATATATGGGTTCATATATAATACATATAATACATAGATATCTGTATATTTGATTTGTTTGAAATTCTTAACATAGTAAGCATGAATTTGGTTTTTTAACATTGTGATAGCTATATTTCATTTTGTCCAGTTTCCAAAGTAATCCTGTGTATTTTATCTTAGGCATTTAAAAAATAATATTTTAAAAAGGGATCCATGGACTTCACCAGACTGTCAAAGGGGTCCATGATGCAAAAAAAAAAAATCATTCCTAACCTAGACTAATCCTTTCATTTTTCACTTGAGAAGTGAGCTCAAATAAATTAAGTGGAGAGTATGTAGCTGTTTTGATCCTTTCTAAAAACAAAGGTTGAGGTGGAATCCAAAACAGTTGAGTTATTTGGAATAGAGAGACATAGTAATCTGAAACTGTATTTAAGGAGAGACTTTCTCAAAGAAAGTACAAGGCAGCCTGGTGTGGTAGAAAGTTCATAGGTTTTATAGTTTAAAGTTTCTATTTTCAGAAGTTCTATTTTTTAGGAGGAAAAAAAAACATTTTCTAGGTATTAAAGCTGGAATAATCTTTCTCCAGAAAGTAGCAAAATATTCATCACTAGAGGAGATTAGATGGCCTGTTGTCCAGGATGTCACAGAAGGAATTCATTCATCAGGAAGATGATTAAACCTTCCAAACCTATAACCCTGTTGTGCTGGGGCATCTTTATATTTATAATGCAAGTCTTTCCTTGAATATACCACAAAGCTCCTACACCTTATCTTTGTATGGAGGTGAATCCTGTCAAGTTCTTCCTATCATAGAAGTTCTCTGTTTTTTTAAGAGACGCTGGCACATAGACTTCAATTATCTTTCTTATTGTCTTTTTACTTACACTCATCGTGAATACTGAAAGACTGAGATAATTACATATGCTGTGAAATATTTTTTGTAGTTGTGGTGGTGATGTTGACTATGGAGGCAGAATAAAATCAATTCTGCTCTTTTCATCTCTTCTCCAAGAGGAATCTAGGATCTGCCATTTTATTTAGCTGTAACTCATTCATGACATTTTTTTTTAGTAAGAACATCATTTGTTGATATGTTCCAGTTATTCCATAGGGTATTATTTTTTAAATTTATACTTTCAGTTTTATTGTTGTGTTTTGCCTTTATATTATAAACATTTGTATATTACTCCTTCTTTATGAAAGGTCTCCTGTAAATAAAATACAATAGCTAAGTAAAGCTAATAATATAGTGACTTCATCTGAAAGTTCAGACAACATTCCACATCTACAGCATCTCTCTCACCTCTTTTTTTTAATCAAAGAAGAAATCTATTTCCTCTCCATCCTTTACTCCAGGGGGAGGGGGAGGGGAGGAACCAAAGAAAAGAAAAAACAACAAACTTCTTATAATAAATATTTTTGGTTAAGCAAAGCAAAATTGCTGATATCAACTTGCTGATTATTGAGCAAAAATTTAGTATTTATAACTCAAAAATTAAATTAATATTTGTAGAATAACTTAAAACTGGGGAATTCTTAGTTGTCCATCTTCTCCTTTTTCCATTTTACCTCCTTCATTGTATAATTAGAAGATGGCAAACACTATCAATATACATCTTTTAAATAAATATCAAAGAACATAACAGGTACCTTGTAGGAAGAAAAACTAAAACCATGGGCAAGCAATTCATAGGAGAAGGTTATAAATAAAATACTTCCCCATTTTCCACCCTACTACACTCATCTTAGACTTTTTTGACTTCTCCACCATGCCCCCAGGAGCCTCATCATTGGAAAATCTCATTATTCTACAAGATTCAATTAGTTTTGATAGTTACTCTTCATCAGTATTCTTTGTCCCTCCCCTTCTTTCAGCTTTTGTGTATGTGTGTTTGTGGATATTATCTTCTTCCCCATTAGATTGTAAACTCCTTGAGGGCAGAGACTGTCTTTCTTTTTCATATTTATATCCCCAGGACATAGCAAAGTGCCTTGCAATAAATGATTATTTATTATAGATAGTTGACTGTGGTCTTGGTCATCTACATACAAATGTTGAATGATTGACCAGCTGGGACTCATGATTACAAGATGGCTCTAGTAGGGTATAATAATTCAAAGGGAACAGACTAGATGAAAGGAAACAGATTAGAATTGTATGTTAGAAGCTATACTAGTGGAGAAATGTGGAAAATGGAAGGGTAATCTAAAGTGGTTGGGTTAAGATGATTGGAAAAAAAGAAATATAAGTGATATTATTGTAGAAGTATGTTAAGGATACTTGGTTCAAAGCAGGACAAATTGGGAAGTGTCACAAATCTGATGCTGTCTTTTGATAAAGTAGCTATGAGAGTTTCAACTATGTAGACACACAATAGATTTCTTTTGTGTAATAAAAAATTATTCATAAGGTGAAAGAAGCAGTGAAGGTAACTTTTTTTTAGACTTAATTCTTACCAATAAGGAGAAACTAGTTGTCAAGTAGAAGTAACAGAAATATAAGGAAAAATTATCATATCCCAAACTTTGCTATAGAAGAGGGAAGGTGAATTTTAACTGCAGATAGCATTCATTTAGTTGTTGTTCAGATATTCAATCATGTCTGACTCCTATGGATCATAGCATGCCCATATTATCTGTTGGATTTTCTTGGCAAAAGATATTGGAGTGGTTTGCCATTTCCTTCTTCAGTGAATTTAAGGGAAATAGAAGTTAAGTGACTTGCCTATGGTCACAGATCTAGTATGTGTCTGAGACTGAATTTGAACTCAGGTCTTCCTGATTCCCAGTGTAGTTTTCATCTTAAGCATTCATTTTAGGAATACTCTCTTCCAATCTTTATACATTTATTAAGGCAACACAAGCATGGCTTCTAAGTGTTATTATGTTGATAAAAACAGAATACTGGCAAAGAATCAAATCTTTATGTGTTGATTTGTGTTTCTATCACTAAAGCAAAATATTTGTAAATAAGAATCATAAAAGTTGTTATTATTCCATTTGGGATCTGTTAGTTTTTTTCCCCCCTTAAGGGTGGTCCTTTGATTCTTTATTCTTTGTTCAGTTATCTTGGCCAAGTTGAATGGTTGCTAATGGATAAATAGGAGGATGAATCTCAGTTCAAAATTTATTCAGAGGAATTGCTAAATGAGTGATAATTGTGAGAAGAATTCAGGACAGGGGCAATTCACTTCAATTAGGTTAGTCATTTGGATTTGTAATTGAAACAATAAACAAAGACCATTTGCTTGTTAAGAGTTAATTGTAAAGAGTTACATTCACTACATCCCTACTTGATTTGAGAAAAGAATTATTTTAATATTAATCTTTGATTCGAAGGGGGGCAATATTTGAGTTGGTGGCATGGCTTTTAATACCAAACAAATGGATTCCATTCATTCAACAATAATTTATAAAGAATCCTCTATATACTAGAAGTGACTTTCTGTTGTTCTGAATCTTATTTCTGGCAAAATATCTGGTGATCTCCAGTGGAATAGCCCATTATCCAGTGCCTTCTTTAGCATTCCCTTTGTCCCACTGGTTCCCTGTAAAAGTCAATTTTAAAACAATCAATAAATTTAACAAATATTTATTAAGCACCTATTTATGCCAGACATTGTCCAAAGTCGTAGACTAGAGAAAAAAGAGAACCTTAAATAGTGGAGATAAATATTCAAAACTTCTCTTAGCTGTTCTGTTTGTTCAAGTATATAAAATGTATATTGGAGGAACCCAAAATTTCTTATCAAGAGGGAGGAATTTACCCTATTCAGTGCTGTCTCAGACTTGCTCAGTCTCTAATTCCTTCTGTTTCTTTCTTACTAAACTTGACTTCCTGAGTCATTAAGAAAAGGTTCAGGACAATTTTGTTCAACAGTGATTCTTAGAGGGGAATGAGAGTTTTTGACATTCAATAGGATGGCAATGGTTTGTCTTGTAACAAATATCTCTTTAACATCTAAGATGCTTAAGTGCTGATCATAACAAATTTTAAATCTGTCCCCAAAAGCACTACCACCAACAAATTCAAAGCATTTAAGTCAAGATCCTGCATCAAGATCACTTTCTTAATTCTTGAAATGCCTGCTTCTGACCTTAAAAAGACTTGATTTATTTGAATTTTAATTTCGGGGGCAGTGACCTTTTGAGGTCTGCCTAGTATTTCAGATTAATAAATGCAGTTTGTCCGCCTTGAAATTGATAATGATCTGTCTCAGAATGGAAGGTACTAAATCAGACTTGCAAATACAGTAAAACATAACTAATGTGGATTAATTGAAAGGGAAGGAGAATAGAGGCTAGTTTGAATTTAGTGAAGAATCTGAGTAATAGAATAAATATAAGGCATTATGACTTCATATGATTTTGACATGGAAGGGAAAGCAGCTTGAGATGAATGGTTTGATGATATTGGACAGTAATAATGAGAGAAAATAGAACTTTATTTTTGTTTTATTTTATAGAGAGAGACAGGGAAGGGTCAAACAAACCAAAAAAATTCTGGCTCCAGAAATTTTCTCTGACTTTTCCCCCATGCTTGGAATGCTCTCTGTCATCATCTTTGCCTCCTAGTTTCTAGGGCTTCCTTAAAATTCCAGTGGTCAAGGGACTATCGAAAGTGCCTAATTTCCTCCTCACATTTTCAAACCTCCCATTTCCCACAACTTGGTGAACAGACCCTTAGGCTCTTCTGTCCTTACTTGGATATATAATACAGATGTGTGAATCTGACACCTAGACTGGCACCAGTTTATTCATTAATTCACTCAACATTCTAATTTTATGGTTTCTTGTTTTCCTGTTGCAAATCCATCTACTTTTTGTGTAAATTTACCTACTTCTTAGCAGTAGAAACAGATTCTTTTCTTTATGGCTTCTTCCATCCTCCCTTACACATCAACCCATTTTATAGTTTTTTTCATCTCCCCTGGCAGTTTCTCTGTAAGACATAGCCTCCTTTCCTCAGTTTCTCATAACTTATGTAAAATTAAAACAAATCATTTATTACACTTTCTCTTCTTTTTATTTTTCTATCTAAAATCATCAATAATCATTATATGTAATGGGGATAAACTAGAGACATTTCCCAAAAAGATCAGGGGTGAAAAAAGAAGTCTATTATTGCCAGTATTTTTCAACATTGTAGTAGAAATGTTAGGTTTAGTAATAAGAAAAGAAAAAGCAATTGAAGGAATTAGGATAGGCAATTAGGAAACAAAATCTTACTCTTTGAACATGATATGATAGAGATTAGAGATTCAACTAAAAAAGTGCTTGAAGCAATTAAGAACTTTACCAAAGTTGCAGGATATAAAATAAATCTCCATAAAGTATTTCTATATGTTACCAACAAAATCCAGTAGCAAGAGATTAGAAAAATAAATTCCATTTCAATTCAGTGTAGACAATGTATAATACTTGGGACTCTATCTCCCAAGACAAACTCAAAAACAATATGAATACAATTACAAAAACACTTTTTTGCACAAGTAAAATCAGATACTAACAATAGAAAAATGCCAGTTGCTGATGGTTAGGCCAAACTAATATAATAAAAATGACAATTCAACCAAAGTTGAATTATTGATGATAATGGACTGTGATCCATCCATTAAGTTAAATGAAATTATTCAGTACCAGACAAATCAAACTATCAAAAATTATTTTAAAGAGTTAGAAAAAATAGTAATAAAATTCATCTGGAAGAAGAAAAAGTCAAGAATATCAAGGAAATTAATGAAAAAATGTAAAGGAAGGTGGTTTAGCCATACCAGACCTAAAAATAAATTACAAAGCAGCTTTCTTTAAAAATGTGTGATATTAGTTAAGAAATAGAGAAGTGGATCACTGGAATAGATTAGGTACAAAAGAAACAGAAGTAAATGACTATGGTAATCTACTGCTTGATAAGCTCAAAGACTCTAGATTCTGGTCTAAGAACCCACTATTTGATAAAACTTTCTGGGAAAACTGGAAAATAAAATGACAAAACCTAGGCATATACCAACATCTCATACCCTATACCAAAATAAGGTTGAAATGGGTGATACCATAAGCCAATTGGGAGAACAAGGAATAGTATACCTGTCAGATCTATGGAATGGGGAGAAGTTTATGACCAAAGAAGTTATAGAAAATATAACAAAATGGTTAATTTTAATTACATTAAATTTAAAAGTTTTATACAATTAAAATTAATGGAACCAAGATTAGGAAGAATGTAGAAAAATGTTTTGCATCTAGTTTAATGATAAGGGACTCATTTCTAAAATATGTAAAGATCTAAATCAAATTTGTAAAAATACTATTCATTCTCTAATTGATAAATGGTAAAAGGATATGAATAGGCAGTTTTCAGATGAAAAATTAAAACTATTTATAGTCATATGAAAAAAATGATCCAAATCATTATTGATTAGAGAAATGTAAATTAAAACAATTCTATGGTACCACCTCACACCTATCAGATTGGTAAAAATGTCAAAAAAAGGAAAATGATCAATTTTTGAGAGGATGTGGAAAAACAGGGACACTAATGCATTGTTGGTGAAGTTGTGAACTGATCCAACCATTCTGGACAGCAATTTGGAACTATGCCCAACAGCAATAAAACTGTGCCTACCCTTTGAGGCAACAATACAGCTTCTAGTTCTATATTCCAAAGAGGTCATACAAAAATTAAAGGACCCACTTATTTATTTATTTAATTATATTTATAGCAGCTCTTTTTGTTGAGGCAAAGAATTGAAAATTAAGGGAATTATCAATTGGGGAATGGCTAAAGAAGCTTTGTTATATGAATGTTATGAAGGACTATTCATTTGTAAGAAATCATAAATAACCTGACTTCAGAAAAAACCAGGAAAAACTTGCATGAACTGATACTGAGTGAAGTGAGAAGAACCAGAAGAACACTGAACACACTATAAGCAACATTGTGAGATGACCAATGATTGATTCAACTCCTCTCAGCAGTTCAGTGATCAAGGACAATCCTGAGAGACCTATTAAGGACAATACCATCAAAATCCAGAGGAAAAGATATAGATTTTGAATGCAGAACAAAACATAGTATGTACACTTTTAAAAACTTATTTTATGTTTGCTTTTCTTTCTTTCTCATGTTCCCCCTCCCCCCACTGCCTTAGTCCTAGTTCTTCTTTCAAAGATTGACTATTATATAAATATGTTCAATGAGATTTTACATGTACAACCTATATTAGATTGCTTGCTGCCATGGGGAGGGTGGTGGAAAATTATGGAACTCAAAAACTCGCTTGGATGAATGTTGAAAACTCTTTTAGGATATAATTGAAAAATAAATAAATAAATGGGTAGATGAATGAATGAATAAATAAATTAAACTATCTTGGTATGTGACTGAAAAATAAATAAATAAATGGATGGATGGATGGATGAATAAATGAATAAATAAATAAATAAAGTGAGGGGATGGGGAAAAGATGCAACATGAAAAAACTCTATTTATAAAAGAAGGTAAGGAGTAAGAAAAGTACTGCTAATTATTAGATATCTCATTCCATTACTGTGAATGTCAGAGAACTTCTCAAGTCTTTGAGTTGGATTTTGTTGTGCTGACTACTGCCTCCATTAGAGACCATCAGTTCCAGCTTGGAAATCTTGGTAGATGCACTTCTCCCCCACCCCTTTGGGTAGCTTCAATTATAACAAGATTTATATGCTTTAAAAATGCTGTTAAAGCATGCAATGATCAACAGTAATGGACTTAGCTCTTCTCAGTAATGCAGAGATCAAAGACAGTTTTAAAAGACCTGAGATGGAAATTGCCATCCACATCCAGAGAAAGAACTATGGAATCTAATTGTAGATAAAAGGATACTATTTTTACCTTTTTTATTTTGTTTTTCTGTTTTTCCCTCCTTGTGGTTTTCCCCCTTTTTATTCTGATTCTTCTTTCACAGCATGCCCAATACGGAAATATATGTAACATGAATATGTATAACCTATATAAGGGTGGAGGGATAAAAGGGTAGAAGAGAGAAACTTTACAAAAATTGGATATTGAATATTATATTTATGCATAATTGGGGAAATTAATTAATTAAAGAATTAAAAATGTTGTTGACTATAAAAGTGTAATTAATTCTTTTATTTTTATAGAATTATCATTCTAATAGCAACAAGTTGTTGTTGCTTTATAAAAGGAAAATACTATCCTAGAGTATTTGAGTCACTGAAAATTGAAAGCCAATTATTTGCTCTTCTCTCCATCCCAACTACATAGGTAGATGACTCAGAAGATGGAATATGTATTTAAATATGTATATGTATGTATATATAATATATAGATATATAGTGTTGCTTTCACAAGTTATTTAATAATAACAAAATATCTCTATAAGCTTTTATTTTCTAGATTTCATTCTGCAGGTTTCATTTTCATTGTTTTTAATCAGGTGATATGGTATTTGAATTCTTCCTGCACATTACTAGATATTGATATAATCTAGAATCTTTCTGCAGGTTTTCTCAATAGTTTTTTCAATCCACTCTTGCCATGGTTAAATTTGATGCCTGTCCTTTAGAATATTCCTAGTTAACTCCATTTTCTTATGTCTTGTTTTGTTTTTTTAATCACAGAAATAGCAACAATATTTATTGTTCTGTGAAAAGTCCTGAAATATTTTTATACTATGTCAAATACTGTGGAAGAATGCATTTTTCATGATAGTTTATAGCAAACTCCAGCTTTGTAAAATTATATTACTTTGGCATAATTGAACTCTTAGCTCAGTTATGTCTGACATACTTAAAAAGTGCTTTTCAAAATTGTATTTTAAGTATGATCATATCCTTTTAAGAATTTTTCAAGACATTAACATTATTTGTTCCACTTGTTTTATTTTTAGATGTATTTGGGGGTTCCTATTAAGTATACATTTTCATTGCTTTCACATTTATCAGATTTTTCTTTCTCCAGATTTGCAACTTCTCAACTTCCTGATTCATTTCAATTAATCTGAGTTTAAAATGAAACTTTTTGCTTTAACCATTGCTCTGCTACAATAAACAATTATATAGCTTGATACTTAGAATATTACTGACAAAAACCAGTAAGAAGTCTCAACTGATATCCAAAAATAATTTCAAATTTTTCTATGTGATAATGGAACATAATGAAAATTAACATTTTTTATCTGTTTCTGTACAGTCATAGCTTATCTGATTTAGTGGTCACACAATTTACAACAAAACATTTCCAGCAAGTAGAGAATTTACTGTAATTTTTGATTGTTCTAATATATCTTTTATTCTTGAGGAATCAGTTCCTAGAGGAACACTACTTGCTTCATTGTCCTCCATGTCAATCTGATCATCACAATGATTTCTAGTAGGCTCAGCACCATTTATATCTCAGATTCATAGGAGAAATATATCATACCAGCCATAGTTCTAACACAGTCATTGATATAACCACAGCCCAGATGACTCGTGTTTCAGGGTTCTCTGCCAGACCTTCATAATTAATTCAGCAGTCAAAAGGAACAGGGCCCCATTACTCTGACTAGAATCCACTTTGTGAGCTGGTGAAAACTGATTTGCCTGGCATAACCCCAGCCACCTAGGATGCATGTATACTAAGGCTTAATAAACCTAGTGCACAGGCATTGTCTTCCCACCCTAACACCAACCAGCTGCCTGAGTAGTACAGTGAGAGTTAAGTTTCCCAGGCCCCTTATCACTCATTTCTCATTAGGCAATTATTATTAGACATGTCAGAAATCTTCTCATTTCATTGATCTAGTAAATCCCACTACCTTTACTCAGGCATGATGGGGTACTATAAGTGCCATATTGGTTCTTTGTGTAAAATTATATACAAGTTAGAGACAGCAATGGATAGAGAGCTGAGCCAGGAGTCAGGAAATTCCCGAGTTCAAACCTAACTTTGGATATTTATTAGCTGTTTGACCCTTGGTAAGTCACTTAAGCTCTATTTGCTTCTATTTCCTCATCTGTAAAATAGGATGATAATTGCTCCTTCCTCCCTGGTATGTTATGAGGATCACATGATATAATGTATGTAAAATATTTAGCACAGTGTCAGAGAAATCAGTTCATAGAGGAGCATATGGTAGGTGCTATATAAATGCTAGTTATTTATTATTATTATTATTATCATCATGATCATCATCATCATGATCATCATCATCATGATCATACTATATTATTATCCATTTAACATTGGAGTCCTAAGGAACTTTTTGCCTTCATTCCAACTAGAAACTATCTCACTGAGGGTAGCTGCCAGTAGACTAAGGGTAATACAGGTTGTACACTAATAATGCTTCCTATTGGGAAGAAAAGAATATTCTAGTTATTGTTTAATGGGGAGCTTATATATGTGCAAACTCTACTAGCTTGCTCAGATGATGCAACCTCTCTCTGTGGAGGATGTTGGTTTGGAGGGGGGAGGGATCATGCCTCTGGGAGAATACATGATAATAGGAGAGACTGTAGAGTACAAGTAAACATTCTATAACTGATTTTAGTCAACTAATGTTATGGAATGGTTTTGCATGTTCCAGTCATTCCAAGGCACTTCCCTTACATGTCTTTATGGTTCTCCTAGAAACATATTTCCCAACATTCTCTTGAAAAATTTTGCATGCCTGTTGGTGGAGTTGTGAATTGATCCAACCTTTCTGGAGAGCAATTTGGAGCTATGCCCATAGGACAATCAACTGTGCATACCGTTTGATCCAGCAATTTCACTATTAGGTTTGTATCCCAAAGAGATCATAAGAAAGGGAAAAGAATCATATGTACAAAAATATTTATAGCAGTTCTTTATGTAGTGTTAAAGAATTGGAAATTGAGGGGATTCTTATCAATTAAGGAATAACTGAATAAGTTACAGTATATGAATGTTATTGAGTACTATTATCCTATAAGAAATGATGAACAGAATAACATGGAAAGACATGTATGAAGTGATGGCTGAGTGAAATGAGCAGAACCAGGAAAACAGTGTATACAGTAACAGCAACATTGCACAATATCAATTATGATTGACTTAATTCTCAGCAATACAATGATTCAAGACAATTACAAAAGATTCATGATGGAAAATGCAATCCATACTCAGAGAAAGTACTGATGGAATCTGAATGAAGATCTACCTTCACTTTGTTTTTTTTCCTCATTTTTTTCCTTTTGTTGTTTCTTCTTTCACAACATGACATGTTTCACATGATTATATATGTATGACACATCATATTGCTTGTTGCCTTGGGAAGAGAGGGAGAAAAATTGGGGGCTCAAAATCTTAATAAAATGAATGTTGAAAAGTGTCTTTACGAGTCATTGGAAAAAATACTGGTTTTTCTTAAGCCTTGAATGCCAGGCTAATGAATTTGGATTTTGTTTAATAATTAATGAGGGGAAAAGTTTTTAAGCAAGGGAGCAATTTGATCATGACTAAGCATTAGGAAGATAAATCTGGCATCCTTGTAAAGGACAAATCAGAAGGATCATGAATTATTTGTTAGGTAGCTATTACCAGATATGTAATTAGGAGTGAATTGTGAAATATGAGGAAGAAGAGGAGAATGAATGGTGTTAGTCACACAGATAACTGTAAGATTATGAGTTCAGTTGTGTGCATATTACCCATTAATTTTGATTTGAGCCTTTTCAGGATTTGAGGTATAAAGAAACCCTTAAAGGTTTTTGGCAGTGACAGTATAGGCCATAATAATCACCACCACAGAGGGAATTTGTCCCCCGAATGTCACCATTGAAACACCCCAGTCATCTGATGCTGTTCATCAATCAAACTATTGTTATGGTCTAGGCAAGATGTAAAGAGGACTTGAATTAAGTGATGAAAGTAGAAATAGAAAGGAGGAGATAGATTCTAGATATATGTTCAAAGTACCAATGATGGGTCTTGGCAGTTCTTTAGATGAGAAAGATTAGGGGAAGAACAGAATCAAGGATGACTTTAAACTTTGGAAGCACGACAAATTAAAGAAGGGTTTTGGCTGTAACAGCATTAGGGTAAGCAGAGAAAGAACAACGAAGCCAATACACAGATAGTTCTGACTCTTATCTCAGACTTCTTGGGGTCCTTCAATGGAGGTTCTACATTTGATGTCTGCGACCAGACTGTGAACTCTCTCAGTCTGCAGGTAGATTGTAACATAATCAAAGTAAAATGAAGTAGTGGAAGGAGAGAGGGATTTGGAGTCAGAATCCTTGGGGTTCATTTCCAGCTCTCTCTTATTACCTGTGGGTCCCTTGAGCTCTCAGGGTTCATTCATCTGTACAAATGAGGGGGTTCTTTCAGTTCTATGTACCATTCTGAGCCTCTGTTGTCTCATCTGTGAAATGAGTACAACACTTCCATTTGAGTTTTTATATTGAAATTGCTACATAAATGTGAGTTATGATCAGTTCAGTGGTGTGTTAGAGCTGGCTACAATCCAGTTTAGAAGATGCAATTGTTAAAACTTCAGAGTGAATGTTTATGCCTCAGCAAATGTTACAAATCAGTACTTGATTTATTGTTTTGTTTGCCTACACTTAAGAAAGTAATGGAAAAGATGTCAATATTGTAGATAAAACTTAAAAGTGTGTCATGGGTGCATTTCCCTGCTTTGAGAGCTGGTTATTAAACTTTTACCAGCATACTCTTGTTTATAATTTTTTACTGGCCAAAAGTATAGGTGGGGGATTTCTTTTATAAACACATATTTCACATAATCCTATTGCTCAGTGAAGAAAAATTATTTTTACAGGTGTGTTCAAAGGGCAGCTAAGAGGCACAGTGGGTAGTGTGACAAACTCGGAATCAAGAAGATCTGAGTTCATATCCAGCTTCAGACATTTACTATCTGTATGACCATGGGTGAGCCAACCTTGTTTGCCTCAGTTTCTTCATAAGTACAATGAACTGGAGAAAGAAATGGCACACCACTCCAGATTCTTTGTCAAGGAAACCCCAAATGGGGATTGCAAAAATTCAGACACAACTAAAAAATGGTAAACAAAAATGTTCAATTTCTCAATTTACATTGATTTGGTCTTACTAGTATCTTTCTCTTTATTTTTCTTTCATTAGAACTTCTTCTTTCTCTTTTGTCTTACCCCATTTTCCTCTATATCTTCCATCTAGGATCAATCCCTCTGTGTCTTTGATTCTCTATCTCTGAGCCCTTCCACTCCCTCTTCAGGGAGCTGAGTAGTGACGTATCTGACTCGAGTTTCATTTTGAAATGGAATCTAAACAAATTACAGCATTCACATGCATTTGTCTAAGACAGCAACATGTATAGCTTGCATTTGTTTTCCTTGGAATATAATATAAGCTAAATAGCTGAGAATTCCTGAATTTGGGACTGCATTTGGAAAACTGTTCACCCTGAAAAGACATTCTGTTACAGTAGCTTTCAATTAGCTTCTAGGAAAAGCATGTAGGATTTGAAATCCTTTTGCTATTTCCTCGTTAGGTAGTTTGGGCAAGTCCCAAAGCCTGCTGTGACTCTGGCTTGCCTTTTGAAAAACGAGAATGAAAACACCTGACTCCTACCCACCTTGAAGGTATATTGCAAAGATAAATGAGATAGTGTGTGCATGAAGCAGCCCAAGCTCCTCAGGAGAATGAGGCTATAGAAATTCAAGTTATTTCACTAGCTAGAAGCTCACTGATTTTCTCGCCTGCCACAGTCCCTGGTCAGAGAAATTAATTTTGACTGCATTGTTGGGTGAGATGGATGTCAGAATCAATAACAAGTTGCTGAGCAGGTATGAAGTGTGAGCTTTATGTGCTAGCCAATGAGCAATAAAGAAATAGCCTCTAATGCTCCTGACAACTTCTTGCCATAAATGCAAAGAAAGTTTTGCTTTAAGAGTGCATCTGAGAAGTACATTGTACATAGTAACAGTAATGTTTTTAAGAACAGTTTTGAGTGAATAAGTCATTCTGACTATTATAAACTTCCAAATTACCTATGAATAGCTTAGGAAGATGCTATCTGCATCCAGAGAAAGAACTGATAATAGAAGTATGTGTACAATGATTTTTCATATATACATATATGTGTGTGTGTGTTATGCACACATACATATACATATTGTGCCTAATGGTACAATGAAAGGGGGAGATAAGGAGTGAATATAAAAAATTTACATAATTTTATAATATTTAAAAAGAAATTGCAGTTTCATCTGCAATCTTTTTTTAATGTACTATATTTTGGAAATGCTTATTTTATTTCATAAATTAAAAATGGGCATCTGGACAGCACATAGTTAAATGAAGATTTGACAATTCTCTTGTAAATGTGATAAATATCATAAATAATAAATCAATTATTTTTATAGCTCTAATTATCACTGGGATGTTGTCTGATCTTCCTCCAAATCAGTTAAATTTGATGGAGAGGGAGTGTTGGTATAAATTTTGTTACTTACGGTTCTGAAGCATATTAATTCCTGAGAAGTCAGAGCTCCATGGAAGGGATAGTCTAACTAGGAGCCCTGGACAGAACCTGACAGAGAGTCAGACATATAGACAAATAGAAAGAGACAGGGAGAGACAGACTAACAGACTGACAAAGGAAGACAGGCAAAGAGAGAGAACGGGAACCAGGGAGCTAGGGGAGGGAGCAGAGAGGGGAGGGAAAGAGAGACAGAGACAGAGACACAGGGACAGACAAAGACAGAGAGACAGACAGACAGAAACAGAGAATCAGAGACAGAGAGACAGAGAGACAGACTAACAGATAGACAGATCGAGACAGGCAGATAGATACAGAGACAGAGAGAGAGATGGAGACAGATAGACGGGAAGAGAGACCAACAAACAGAGTGATAAAGGAGAGAGGGAATGAGAGATAGAGAGGAGCAGAGAACCAGACAGAAATCTGAGGAGACAGATGGACAAGACAAGACACTCTGGGAATTCAAATCTGGGAGAGACTTCAAGGGATCAAACCCCATTCACTTGAAAGACGAAGAAACTGAAGTCCAGAAAGGAACTGTGACTTACCCAAGAACATACACACACAGCTAGTAAGAAATCAAGCTGTAATAGAGACAAAGATTAGGAGAGGGGTAGGGGAGCAGAAAGAAGCAGAAGAAACTGAAGGAGTGAAGGTGGAAAAGGCAGAGAGAAACTAAGGACTCTATATAGAACCACAAGACAGAGCCCTGAAAAGAGACACTGAGAGACTCCGAGTGGGGACAGAGACAGAGAGATAAAGCTGGAGGGTCATTGACTTCGGACAGCATTAGTTCCTATGCTTTATGGTTCCAGAAACTAGAGTTTCCTCCCCACTAAATTGGGACAACCGGGAAAACTAGGAGGTAGCTGAGCCCCAGCCCCAACTTAGGTCTGTTTCTAGCCCCTGCGGATGTGTTTGAACAAGAACAATGGTGACTCTTCAATAGGGCCAAATCTCTAACATACCTGGCAGGTTTCCAGTCTTGGTCTGAAGACCCCTACAGGGAGTAGGAACCCATAACCTCTAGATGAGACATTTCCCACTTTGGAATAACTAATTCCTTCAAGTGCCAAGTAAAATCTCATTTTTTACAAGAAACCTTTCCCGACCTCTCTTTTTGCCTCTTCTCTTTTAATAATTTCCTATTTATCCTGAACATAGTTTCTTTGTACATATTTGTTTGCTTGTTGTCTCTCCCATTAGACTGTAAGCTCCTTGAGGGCAGGGACTGTCTTTTGCTTCTTTTTTTTATCTCCAATACTTAGCATAGTGTTTGGCACATAACAGGCACTTAATAAATGTTCATTGGTTGAATTTTAGAAAGGTTTTGCCTAACATTAAGCTTGGATCTGTCCCTCACCCTGGTGACTACCTCTCTGAACTTCTCTAGGCTGTTCCTCCCCAAAATGACATCCATTACAACACTGGGGGAGCCTTGAAGAGCTTCAAGCATGGTAGGAACCCACAAGTATTTGTTGTGACCTGGTATAGCTTCTAAGAACACAGTATCATCTCCATGTAGACACCCGAGGAAAGATCTGGGTTGAAGTGAGCTTACTGACTTTTTTGGAGCAGCAGCATCCAAAATGGAAGGTCATGGCATGACCCCAAGGTGATCAATCAATGGGACATGGGAAAATGGGTCAAAGGATTGACACTCCACTACTCAAGAAACTCCAGTGTTTCCCTATTCAGTCTAAGGTCCTGAACTTCTTTACTATTTTGATAATTAAATTTCAATTAAATTTGTAATCCTATATTATTTTATGTGTTCAAAAATATGATTCTGTGAAATAATTCCTTGGACTTCACCAAAGGGACTATGACATAAAAAAAGTTAAGAACTCTCTTTTTAGAATCAAATATTACTTTATCTTTATCATATCCTTTAAAATTTTTACTTTAGTACTATTTTATAATGTATATAATTAATTTAGTAATATATGTGTACATATAATTTTTAAATAAATAAATATACCCATACTGGGACTACAAGCTAAACAAAATATTAATTCCTTTAGAGTAGGGAATGTTTCATTCATTGTAGTGCATCCTCTGTGTATAGTCCAGTATTTGGTACATAGTGGTGCTTAATAATGTTTAAAGAAAGTCAAATCAAACAATTCAAACAGCATATGCTCAGTGTATACAATCTTAAATAAGATTTTGCTGCCATGGATCAATTAAAAACACCAAACTAAATAATGGTCAAAGCTCCGTTTTATTTGTTGTGTTGTAGACAAAGCTTAAATTGCTCCTTCAAATCATTGAACATGGGGAAAGATGTGACTGGCTTGTGATACTTTTGGCAGGGATTTTTTGTTGTTCAGTCATTTCTAACTCTGGGGTTTTCTTGGCAAAGATAGTGAGACAGTTTGCCATTTCCTTCTCCAGCTCATTTTACAGATGAGGAAACTGAGGCCAACAGAGTTGTGACTTGCTCAAGGTCACACTGCTAGTAAAGGTCTCAGGTCAAATTTGAACTCAGGTCTTTCTGAATCCAGGTCCAGTACTTTAGCCACTGTGATGCGTAGTTGCCACAAAATCTTTTCTATTTAATCCTAATCCAAGGGCACATATCTTTTTTGAGGAGAGACAAGTCTTCATTTCATGCTAATATAAAATTTGAATGTGCCCATGTAAGATATTTACATCCACATAGGTTCTTGTGTAGCATTTGTAGATATCTCTATAATTTGGGTGTTAAAGCTTTTTTAGTGTAATAAACCCCTTTGACAGTCTGGTGAAGATTAAGGATCCTTTCTCAGAATAATGTTTTTTTTTTAACTTTATAAAATGAAATACATAGGGGCAGCTAAGTAGCACAGTGGACTGGCCCTGGAGTCAGGAGGACCTGACTTAAATCTGGCCTCAGACACTTAATAATTACCTAGCTGTGTGACCTTGGGCAAGTCACTTAACCCCACTGCCTTGTTAAAAAAAACACAAAAAAAATGAAATACATAACATTACAAAAGAAACAATTATATATTGAAACAAAGTTATCAAATATATTTTAAAAACACCAGATTTGTAGGCATAAGATTAAGAATCTTTATTGTATAGATGGTCCACTCTTCTCTAAGGAAGACTTTTATTTCTACCTTGAGGGAGGAGGACCATGGTGGTAAATCCTTTCTTCATCTGTTTCCAAAAGGGTTTGGGGGCTATCTGCCTTTCTCATATATCTATGATCTAGGAAATATGAATTGGATGGGTTCCCCCCCATTTGTTTTTATGAGGGTAGGTTGCCCTGAATTTATGACTACAAACTCAATCCCTTTTCCACAAACCCTGATTGCATAAAAGACTATCACAATTGGTGAGTGGAGAGTAAAACCATTTATCCAAACGAACAAAACTTAGAAAACTGATATAGGTTTGAATATACCAGAAAATACACAAGAAGAATGAATGAGTTCTTTTGAAAGGGGCAAGATATATAGATACTTTCTTAGTTCAACCAAAAGAGAGAATTTAATGTCATTTGAGGGGAAATTCTTTTTACTAAGTCTAGACCATCAAAAATGAATTTCTTCCCTTCCCTTCCCTGGGTGAACAAGATCATGGGATGATACACTTAGAGCCATGGGATGATACACTTAGGTCTTCTTTCATTTTACAGTTAAGAAAACTGAGCCTCTGAGAGGTTAAGTGACTAACCTGATCTTACACAGCTTAGTTAATGGGAGAAATGGCTTGAAACCAAAGGTCTAACACCAACCCTCTTTAGGATTTAAAACTTAAGGGGACATTTGAGATGACAAGACCATCTCTTCTGTGTACAAATTAGGAATGTAAGTGATTTGCCCAATCTGGAAGTCAATGACCCTACAAGACTGGATTTACTAACATCTTTCTTTTTTTACCCTAAATGTTGTCTGAAGAGACCATGAGCTCTTTGAAGGCAAGGACTATCTTTGGCCTCTTTGTATCTCCAGTTTTTAATACAGTACCTGATTGGTGGTAGATGCTTAATTATTATTTGTTGTTCATCTTTCATTCTTGAGGGAGACCAATGACATCAGGAGGGTGATGTCTTGACTTTTTTAAGAATTGGATTTAAGTGACCCAGAGCTGCGTAAAGTCATCAGCTGGAGGTAGGGTGCTGGAAATAAATTACTTTTTTAGAGTTGATGCATGGACAGAGGCATGGGCACCTAGGTAGTACAGTCTTTAAGTGCCTGGCCTGAAGTCCAGGCAATTCATTTTACTGCATTCAGATTTGGTCTTAGCAGCTGTCTGACTCTGGACAAGTCACGTAATCCTATTTGCTTCAATTTCCCCAGTTGTAAAATGAACTGGAGAAGGAAATGACAAATTATTCCAATATCTTTGATAAGTAAATCCCCAAATGAGATCACAAAGAGTTGGATAACTCTTCAAAAAATACAATGGACAGTAAAGATTTACTTCCTTCCTGATTTCCATTGCTGGCAAATATCATCTACATAATTTTCTTTATCTTTTCAAGCTGTTTCTATTTTCTGATTTTGTTTCATGTGAAAAAACTAGAAGAGGTCATAATTGCTTTGTGATGCATGTCTTTATATTAATTGCACTCAGCAGGGAGTTCAGTGGAAGATAATAGTGAGTAATGAGAAATACATTAGATTAAAATAGGACAGGTTTTGCACTTCATTCTAAAATGACTAGAGATTAGATTAAAACAGGACAGAGGTTTGTACTTCATTCCAAAATGCTTAGGGTTTCATTCAAACTTAGGGGCTCTGTTCTGAAATCATGAAGAAATTTTGTCTTGCTTTTCTTAAAAACATTTATAAATTCCTAAATAACAGAGATAGATGATCTAAGGAATTCAAGACAGTTGTGACCCCTAGACTAATAGAATAGTATACCAATTTCAACTGGTTAAAGTGTTTCTTCTAAGAAAATTCAGTCTCTGAACAGAGGGGATGAGATAGAGGTATGAGCCAAGGGAAGTCTAGTAGAAGGAGAAAAATATGATTTGGAAAGAACCATCCCTGATTGTATCCCTGTTACTGGAAGAAAATCAGAAGATCTTTTGCCTTCTACCCTAAATAGCCAAACCTTACTTGACAGGAATGCCCTCTGGTTACCTACAGAAAAAAGATCCCCAAAGATTCAGTTTGGATATTTAAAGGGAACAAATATATGTTCTCTCTGGTGGATTAACTTTTCAAGATTCTGAGGTGTTGGGCACAGAATAAGCTATGTGATCCTCCTTAGACCACCTCTTCCTGGAGAAAGGTACCATGCCTTAGACTAAGAATTAAGAGGAGTTTGCAGAATTATTCTCTCTGCTATCTTAACCAAGGCCCTCTACTTAGTTCTAGCTGAAGGTGATCATCTACTTCCCATAGGGCAAAAACTTTCCTATCTCCTTTCTTCCTGGAACTTTGCACCTTGACTGGCCAGAATCTATTAATATTCCCTCAAACCAAACCCCTCCCCCTTCAAATCTCCCAAGGGATGTTTCTTAGTGTTTCTGAAAAGTCTCTACATTCAGTAGGGTTCTTTTTTTTTTAAATGTTAGATAGTCAAGTAATCCAGGGTGGGACTGTCACAGCTGGAGGGAAGAAGGGCATTTGTGGGGCAGGAGATCTCTCAGAAATGGAAAGTCTCTCTTATTCCCTTCTCCCCTCCCCTTACACTGTTGCTTGTTTATGTTTTCAGGCAAATGAGTGAATCATTAGTTCCTGGTCTGCGATATTGTCCTTTTTGATTAATGCAGTTTGTCAATGTTCAGGTTCTAAACTTCTCCCCCTCTTCTCTCAGGTGGGTTACATTTCCCAGAATGGTCCAGAACAAGAGGTAATTCCTTACCTGCTGATTGCAATTAACCATTGCTAGCTGGGGCTTAGTATGTTTTTGAAAAGCTAACAACAAATGGAGGGAGACCAGCTCTGAATGAGCATATATAAAAATAAGCAATACTGTTTAATATTTCTGAAAATGCCCCAGGGAATTGGAATTCTGTGGCCCTGCTTATAAGTCTCCCACTTCCCTAACCCTCATTCAATTTTTTCCCTTTGTTTCTCAGTTTTTATCTTGATGTTAACATCCAGACACATGTTTTCATCTATGAACATCTGTTAACAAATAGAGAAGAAAATTGAGATATGACAAAGGTTTCTATTAAAATATTTGTAAATAGTAGCCTAATCACATAATCTCTAGGAAACTTTTTCTATACTCAATAGCTCAAGAGACCTTTGAGATACCTTAGAAAAAGAATTTTAAAAGTTGAAGGCTATTCTAGATAAATACACTAATCTTCATTTTAAGATCCAGGGATTAGAAACGACTACTTTAAGTTCACTCAGTTAGTGGTAGAGATGAGTGGGACCAGGATAAGAATAACACCAACTTTAAGGAGATATTGTGAGAATAGAATAAAATAATATATTAAAAATTAACTTTGCTAACCATTGTATCTATCTGCCTATCTATCTAATTTATCTATTTATGTAACTATTTTTCTGTTTCTGTCTGTGTCTGTGTCCATCTAATTATGTATATACATACAAAAATGTATTTCAGCAAATATTATTATAATTATTTTTGCTATCTTGTTCTTATCTTTTTTGAAAGAGTTCAGATAGAAACATTCCTAAGACAAGTATTTAACCTAATATCCTAATTTATTCAATATTCTGTGTAATATGCATTTGGAAAAAATGACTGCTTTTTGTAATTAAATAAAAATACAAAGAAGCAAGTTCCTACTCTATAAACTTACTGAAAACATCTTTGGGACTCTTCAGTAGTAGAAGGGACTACAGAGATGATCTGTACTTCATACTATACCTAAATAGATTCAATTTCTTACCTTGGATCTATATGACTTGAAATCATTTCATTTCAATTAGTTTGGAGATTATGAGTATTTGGTATAATAGTATCTATTAAAATATTATTTCATTTTTATGGATTAAATTTACATCTGGATAATGGTGATATCAGTTTTGTGGTCATTATCTTAGTGCTCTTTCTTCTTCACTGTGGTGCCTTGGTCCAGCCTGGGGTTCCAGATGCCAAAAAATGATGTAGAGAAATCTGAAAAAAGTCAGATTCACAAAAACTAGAAAGTAATACCCAGAATAAGAGTTCTTTACTTTTTCATTGTCATGAATCTTTTGCCTGTCTGATCAAGTCAACAAGCACGTAATAAGCACCTACTATGTCCTAGGTCCTGTGTTAATTACTGGTAAAAACTATGGACCCCTTCTCAGTATAGTATTTTTAAAATAAACTATGATACACAAGATTACAAGGAGACCAATGAAACTGAAATATATAGTTATTAAAACATTTTTATAAAAAGTTCATAGACCCCATTTAAGAACTCCTGATCTAGATACTGCTTTGTAGCCTTCAAGAGTCTTCTGTCAAAGAAAATTCACCTTGAAGTTTTTTCTCCCCTTTCCTTTTGTACTGAGGTCCTCTGCCACTAGCCTTCCTTCTTCATATTTTGTTGACATCAGCGGGTTTTTTCTATTTCCTGATCCATTGTATAATAGAACATGGACCTTTTGTCCAAAGCACGAATCCACAGTCCTTTGAGGTTTTCTAAAGGAGTTCAATAAGATTGCAGAATTATGGAATTATGGGAATTTCAGAAGCCATATATCCCAATTCATACTTGAAAGGAGAACTTCCTCTACAATATTCTAACAAATGGTCATTTGGGCTCTGTTTGTAGATCTTCCATGAAGGTCTTTACTAGCACTTGAGGCAACTCAAGCTATAGTTGGATGGTTCTGATTGTCTGATTATTTTTCCTTATACTGAGCTGAAGCTATAACTTTCATCTGAGAGCCTTCATTCTTTTCTCTGAGGTCAAACAAAGTGAGTTTAATAACATTACCATCTGACAAGTCTCCAAATATTTGAAGACAGATGTTATATACTGTTTTCTCCCCATCTCCAAAACCAAACATTCTCATTTCCTTCTACCAATTGACATATGGTATAGTTTTGAGTCGTTTGACCATCCTCAATCCCTTCTTCTGTATATTCTACCAAGCCAAGACTCTCCCATTCTGAACTTGTGCAGCTGATTTTTTTTTAACTCAAGTAGAGGATTTAGCTTCTTAAGATCTTTTTGATACTGACTCTGCCTTTTAATGTATTAGATGTCACTGTCAGGAGTCTCATCAGCTAAAAATTTGATAAGCATCTATGTTTTTATTCAAGTTGATAAAAATGTTAAACACAGCAAGGATGAAGGCAGATTTGGGTAGCACTTTCCCAGAAACTTCTCTGATGGAACTATAGAGAATTAGAAAGAAAAAAAGTAAAACTGGAAAGTTAAGAGTATGGATTCTTAACCTTTTATGCATCATGGACTCCTTTCCAGGTCTGATCAAGGCAACAAGTTAGTAATCACAAGTAAACCTGTCAAAAAAAGGAAATGAGATCAGTCTGGCATGACCCATCCCTGTTTTATAGTGATCATTATAGTGACCTTCCTATATGTGCATAAACCACCATAATGATTGATTCTAGAATTCTTCCAGAAAACAATGTTTAACTTCATTAGCCTGCAGTTCTTAGAATCTACTCTGTCCTCCCTTTTTTTGAAAAGAAGACCAATATATACCCATTCAGAAGTGCTGGTCATTTGGCAGTTTCCCCATATATCTCAAAGATTACACATAGTAATTCAATCATCTCATTCACTAGTTCCTTCAGTTTCTAGGAATGAGGACTTTAAAAAAAGATAACTGAGTGAGAGGCTATGTTGAAGCTCCACTTCTATTTAATAAGGGAAAAACAACAAAAAAAGTGTTAGAAATCCCTACATAGAATTCATGATAGAAAACAAGTATAGAGACTAAAAACAATAATGAGATATTTCACAGTCACCAAGAAGATTGGGGTTACATTTGAACTCAGTTCTTCCTGACTCCAGAACCAGTACTTTTTTTTACTGCAATTAAATAGACTTTTAACAGAATTCATTCTTTTTAGTAAACCAGAATTGGGAAATTTTTGCTTTGTTTTTTAAAACTGTAATTGCTGTGAAGCAAAGAATACCTTAAAAAAGGTAAACAAATTTATATAGGTTGAAAAGTCTAGGTGATGGTAGAATCCTAATATTCTTGAAAAGACTAAATGAAAACCATTTTTCCTTGGAAGTTTTACTCAGCCTAACGATCACTAAGGGAACCAGAAGAGATAAACTATGGACTTAGGTTACCAAAAAGAAATGCTCAAGAGGAAAACCTTCTTTTATGGCACTAGGCAGTCTCTGCTTGGGTGCTGTACAAACCTCATGCTCCTTCCATAGTTCCTGTCTCCAATGTCTGCAGACCTCTCTTTCTCCATGTTGACCTAGACTGAACAAAGGACTCACTGTAACTCTTTTTTGAATTTCTTCATGAGAAATGGGACTGACAGCTTTTATTTATCTCTTTAGAGAAGTCGTAGACAAGGATTCAACTGCCTTGCTTGCTTCTACTCTGCCATCTTGGCACTTTGTCCTGCCTTTAATCTTCTTGGCATTATTCTTACTTAGACAAGGTTACTCTTGTGTATTTATCCTTATTTATTTATTTTTGCTTCCACTTTTTATATGTGTCTTTCTCAAATCTAACTTGTTCAATAAACTCCCTATTTAGTCATATTAGCCTCCTTAGATTACTTCCCTATTTTCTCCTCAAAATCATTAGCATTTGAGTATTTATATTTCGATCTTCTATTTCCCATGCCTTTCAGGGAAGCTTTGCCTATAGAAAGTCAGGATTCTAACTATTCTTTTGAATTTCTTATCAGCTAGTCCAATGTGTGGAATTATAAATCTGATTATGCCTCATGTTACCTTCTTTATCTATGATGGCATAACCATTTCTTCTCAAGGTCCCAGTCATTACCAATTTGCCAACCAGTTCCTTCTTATTGCCTAGAACCAGGTCTAAGTTTTCATTTTTCCTTCCTTTTCCTTCTAAAATTGTCAGTTAAAAGATTATAGATAAAAATCTAGAAGGGAACTTCAAGGTCAACTAATTTAATCTTCACATATTCCCTTATTTTTAGACTAGAAAAATGAGGCTCTGGGAAATTAAGATCTAAGGTCATACATGTAGTAATTGACAGAGCACAAGATTCAAGCTCAAGTCCTCTATCTTCAAAGCCAGTGCCCCTATATATAGCCCCCCTCTTAATAAGTCCTGAATACCCAATAAAATAACAAAGAGCAGTAAACTGCTAAATGTGAAGGAGAATTAATCAGAACCAGAAGTTTCAGAAGTCTTACTCTAAAACTTTCTGATATTCATTCAACATTAAAGGCACAGTTGATGCTAATTTGGGTCTTCTAGATTATTGTGTTCTCTACCCAATTGCTCTAGACTAGTGTTTTTCCATTTGTGATGGTATTCACAGACTTCTCTTTGATAAGGAGGGTTACATTTTAATCCTGATCCCTGTATTGTATCCTTTTGGGCTAAGAAAAAGAAGCATGTAATAGGGAATAGACTTGAGTCTCTTTTTTAAAAGTTATTTATTATGGACTTAATATTAATCAATAGAATAAATTTAAACATGATCTTAAAGTATGTTTCAGTAAATTATTTGAATGGATAAAATATCATAATAACATTTAGTTATTGTGAGTGCCACTTTTAAGACTCCTTCTCATTACAGTTTAATTCATTTTCCATCCTATGTGGTCAGCAACAAAATATTATTTTACATTAATGTGCTCCAATCTATTTAATCATTCCTTTTTTTGTTGAACATTGAAGTTTCTTCTAGTATTGTTTCAACTATATAATGCTGCTATGAAAAAATCTTTGACTAGTTAGCCTTGTTGTTGTTGTTTTAATAGCATTTTCAAAATGCATTCCCAACAAATTTCTAAAATGTATTTTCAATTAACTCAATATAGTTACAGGGTACTTTTGTAACTTTCATAGTGCCAAGTTCAAAAACAAAACAAAAAAAAAAACAAAGCTAACCAAACCCAAACTTTTCAGTTCCATCAGTAATGAATGAACCTGTTTTTCCAAAGTTCCACTATTAATAGTTTTAATCCACAATTACCATTTTTAATCATTTTTGGCCATTTGATCAAAGTGGAGTAGTAACTCAGAGTTATTTTCATTTGTATCTCTTTGATTATTAGTGAGGTTGGGTGTTTTTTCAAGTAATTATTTATAATTTATGTTCATCCTTTTGACAATTGTGTGTTTATATCCTTTTGCTATCCACTATGTATCGGCAGTTATCTTTGTCAAATGTTAATATTCTAAAATTTTAGGTATCAAAATTTTAATCTATAATATTAGTCTTACCATTTTTCTAATCTTTTTTATTTTAATTAATTTAATTAAATTTTTTGTAGTATGGGATTTTTAAAATAATGACAATAGTCAAGCACATCTATTTTTCTAGAATAATCTACTTGGGGTAGAGGCAGAATCATTTTCTCCTCAATTAAGATAATTACTTTTTTTATTTTTCCTTATGATATTAAAGTACGTTATATAGTTAGAAATTCTAGATAATAGGTATAAGTTTTACTATATGGCATTAGTTGAAGTATGACTTGCAGATTTACTAACTAATTTTTCCCAATAACTTTTTTTGTTTTGTTTTGTTTTTTGCAAGGCAATGTGGTTAAGTGATTTGCCCAAGGTTAATAGCTAGGTAATTATTAAATGTCTGTCTTCAGATTTGAACTCAAATTCTCCTGACTTCGGGGTCAATGCTCTATCCACTGCACTTCTTAGCTATCCCAAAGAACTTATGTTAAATAGTTAATTCAAGATTTTGTTTTCTATAAATCTATCTAATGTTAATCACACATGTAAGCATGTGTATGTGTATATACATATATGAATATAAGTATACACACATTGTGTGCATATAGTGTGGTAGCATTCCGGCACATCATTCTTTTCCACTTTGGCTCACTGCTATATATAATTTTAATTATAAGCACTTTGAAAAATTTTAAAGTTTGGAAGTACCTGGCTATTTTAATCAACTTTATATTTCTTTTATCAGAAGGCCCCTTGCCATCCTTGGTCATTTGTTTTTCCATTATGAATTTCATTACTATTTTATCTGGTTTTATTTTTCAAACCTTTGCTATTAAATTAGTGTTGTATTGAATATAAAATTCAATTTTGGATATATTTCATTATATTTTATTGTATTATTCAGTAATGTTGAAACTTTGAAAATATAAATGATGAAATTAGATTCTTCCTTTACAGAAGACTATCCATATCACATCCCATAGATAAAGAAGAAAAAAAACAGGAGTTGGAATATTCTTCCTGAAGAAGAAAAGATAAGTCTCAGGGAAGACATGACTCTTTCAAATACTTTAAGGACTTTATAGTAACTGGTCTCATTATATGGATGTAAATCTGATACAGATCAAACAGTTCCAAGAAAAATTAGATATAACAAGGGCTTCACGCTATATATGTAAATACCAGCTTTATACAGAAACTTCCTTTTATATGAGAAATAATTGCTATCCCTAGATAATGATGACTAAAATTTTCCAATATTACAAAGGGAGGAAGGAAAAATAATCTTCAATTACCAATTGAGAGAGATAGACCCAAGATAAGGAAAGCTTCCTGATAAAGATAATCATTAATAACAGAAATCTACTTCCTTAGAAATATTTAGGAATATTACCTTCTTTATTGGAGTGGTTTAGGTGCTGTTCATTCAAGGCTGATCATTAGATAAAAATGATCTTTTAAGACCAGTTCCTGTCTTGGAAATCTATGACTTACTTTAAGAAACATTTATCAAATATCTATTGTATACAAAAGGTCCAATGATGAGGTTACAAAGATGAGAAATGACATTGTCCCTTCACTCAAAGGAATTATCAGCTTAATTATTGAATCCAAGATATACAAACAAAAAATATGGTACAAGGCATATAATTGGATAAGTGACATGATGGGGGCAAGGTCCAGTGAAGTATTTTTTAATATTTTCACATTATACATTATATTAATTATATTATATTAATTATATTATATTATATCATATCATATCATTATATTATATCATATCTATTTTATATTTTTCAAATATAAGAACTACTTTTTTCTTGATTTAAAATATTGTTAACCCTTATGTAGTGACAATTGTACTATTGTACTATTGTACAATTGTACTATCAATTTACATTAAGTAAGAATATGCATGACACCCAAAGCTGTAATGAGTTCAATAGTACCTTAAAGTAAATTGACATCTAATCTATCAAAATAGCATTTATGACTACTGGAAAAATATTGCTATATAATATTACTTCACATATTACCACATAATATAAAAATATTACTATGAAATACTACAAATTAATGTGTGAGACATATTTTTATTCAACTGGAAGAAGGTATTTCTTAATTAGGAATTTAAAAATCCTTTGCAATAACTCCCTACCAAAGGATGGACAACTATTGGTCTATAAGGAAAAAATAGAAAAGAAAGACTGAGCTTTGGTGAGTATAAAGAAATCTGAAATGTGAAAAAATTTGAGCAACTTGGGATAGTTTGAGGAATCCTGAATCTGGCAAAAGCCAAATTTCATGCTTTTCACTATGAGTTGAAATTAAAGTGAAGAATACTTTCTGCAGAATCTTATCCGTGGCTAATAAGATAAGACATTTGATCTTGGGGAAAAGCATAGAGATTTTAAGAACATGCTTTCCAATCCCACATTTGGTGTTCCTGACCCTGGCTGCTTTCAGGAGTGTGCAAAGTACCTTTTACTTTTCAAGCAGTTGTCAGATCAATATTTAATCAATTGCCTTTTGATATGTTGTAGTGCAGAATAAATGGGATGCCAATGTTGCTTGTTCAGAGCTCATTTCTTTGAAAATCACCAGATGCTCTGAACATGAAGGTCTTTGGGATTCTGTATTGTCCACCTTGGGAAACAGAGTGGTTTGGCATTTCACAGTGTATGACTGTGGCTTCATATAATTCTCATTAACACAATAGAACAACCATGAAGATTAAGGCTATTAAGTGTTATGCCAAGCAAGAATTGTTGATAGGCTAACTCCATTCAGAGGATTGTGTCCTTTATTGGGGACTGGAACTAAGCTAGAAGTAAGGGTACAGTATCAACAAGGATCTTTTCAGAAGTCCCTAAAATAAGATTACCAGGAAAGATTTGTGCATCTGACTTCCCCTATTTCCTTTTAGATGCAGTTAAAAATCTTACCTTCCACAAGAAGCCTTTCTTGATTCCCATTAGTGTCTCCAATTTATCCTATATGGATCTTGTTGGCATATATAGTTGTTTGTATGATATTTCCCATACTAGTTATCTCCTATTTATCATATATGGATCTTGTTAGTATATATAATTTTTGTGTGATATTTCCCATACTAGCCCCTGAGCACCTTGCAAGCAGGGAGGCTTTTTGCCTTTCTTGGCATTCCATTTGCTTAGAATAATGCATAGAATATGGGTAGGAGCATAATAAATGCTTATGGTTGACTTAACAGAAAAATCAGCTGGTAGCACTCTCCCCAATGAACAAAGGTTCATTGGACAATTAAAGACAAAGAAAATAGATGATATGAACTTACAATTAAGTAAATGATGTAAAATGATGCAGAGATGATACAATAAGTTTGGAGCTTATAGCCTCCTAACTCCTTACATCCAGGGCCTTGTAAGATATAGATGTTCAATGTACATCATTATTAAAAAAAAGTCATTGACCACAGCAATTACTTCTGTTGGTTGCTGATAATTTATTTCAACGAAACAAATGCTTTCCTATAAATATCCATATGCTTAAAATGCTCTTTCCCAAAAAAGTCAAGCAAAACCACCAAATAGAGTGATTTTGACTAATACATTCCTCAATCTTTTAGACATGGAATAGTATTCTACAGAAGCATTTAACAAACTTCTATCAGACCGAATTAAATTGAATTTGATTTATTGAACTGAATTATTTTGGAGTCTCTTTTCAGACAGCTAGGGAGCACAATGGATAGAGTTGTATGACCTGAAATCAGGAAAGTCTGGCTTCAAACCCTCTTTCAGAGGTGTTTAACCCTGAGCAAGTCACCTAACCTCTGTCTGCTTCAAATAATAATAGCACTATCTCTCACAAGGTTATTTTGAATATTAAATAATTAACCCACGTAAAGTGTCTAATGCAAACTTTAAAGTCATCATCATCATTATTATTATTATTATTATTATTATCATTATGCCTTTGTGGTTGTTTCAAGGGCTTGGGATGAGCATCTAGATTGTAGGGGAAATATTTTATTTTGATGTCCTTTTGTTGCCTTGGTAACTAAACTTTCTTAGTGATTTAAGATGGACAAAGTATATAGCATTGGGAAAAGTTGGCAGCATATATCCTACGGTTTTTGTTAAAAATGTGAATAATTAAATGTTTGGATTAATAAGCATGTGAGAGGGTGAGAAGAATTTAGGGAAATAGATGGTAGCTTGTCTCATGCCTGATTCTCAACTCCCAAGTACCTGGTTAGTTCTGGTTTACCTATAGATCTAAAGCTAGACCTAGAAAGTGAAAGTCACAAGAGGGATGAAGGTTATATTAATGTACCAGGATGGGGTCAGAGGAGTCCAGGGTAACCAGGCTGATTAGTGACAATTCAGGTTAATCCAGGATTTCAGAGGCAATTCTACTCTTCTTAGGGGTTTCCCAAATGCCTAAATATTATTAAAATTATTTTCCTGGGTCTATCATAACAGGAACAATTTGGGTAAGTTGCAGTCCTCTATCTTGAAAACAAATAGTTGGAAGCCTGAATGACAATTACACTACTCTGAATCTCAATTTTCTCTTGATTTTCTAGGTCACTAAGTTATTCAGGTAGATATAAATTCTTCAAATTTTATTGCTCTTGGCCAAAATTCTTCATAAGAAATCAGTTTCTAGTGGAATCCTAGATGAATTTTTCTATTTATTGAACATTGCCTAGTCTGATAAAAAAATGTCTTTTTGAATTATGGAGATAATGATGTCATGGTCCATGGGAAGCCACTTTCTTCATGGATACAACCCAGATGAAAAGTTGTTGATGACACAACTGATATTTCTTTGTTGTTTAATTGACTCAGGGTTGTTTTGTATGGTTTTACTTATGACCACCTGATAGAATATGTATTAGTAAAACTTTTCAGGTAGATCCCGTCTTTCATAACTAATTAGTATGGTAGGAAGGGACCCAAAATATCTTCCAGATAGACACAAATTGATTTGAATTTTGGCAGGTGCCACAGTCTGGTGCCAAGTACCCATAAGAACCATGACTACAGACCAACGGGTCATTCCAGCTGTCACTGGTCGCCACAGTTCTACAATTACTTACATCATTTCTGCTACCACCCCCATTGTTCTTGGAAACTATCCAAACATTACCCTCTATCCCACAGTAACTTTTACTAGCAAAATTTCCAGATAGAGAGGTGGAAACTGATGTTTGTCCTTTGTTTTCCAAGAAGACCATGGCATCAGGGAGGTGATGCCATGAAAAGCACATGAATTAGATTTGAGTGAGGGGGCTTTGCTAAGTCACCAGCCTCAATTTCTTCTCTAGAGCATTTAAGTCCGGGGACCAAATATGAATCAGGACAACTGGAGATGGCCCTGGATGCAAGACAATCAGAATGAAATGACTTGCCCAAGGTCACACAGCTAGTAAGTGTCAAATAACTGAGGCTGGATTCAAACTCCTGTCCTGACTCCAAGGCCAGTGCTCTATCCACTGCACCTTCTAGCTAATCTTCATGGCAGATGTAGAGAAGAATGAGGTAACAAGGCACAGGACTTCAGAAGGTCTCTTGCCACTACTAACTCTCCTGAGTCTTCCTCTCTTCTTCAACTTCTTTCCTCTTAAGAAGATCTAGAAGGGGGAACAACTCTTTTTGTGGATCATAGTACAGTTTTTTTTCTCCTCTCTTAATCCCAGTCTGGTAAGCCTATAGTGCTTTTCTCAGGATAAGGTTTGTAAATACATAAAGTGAAATATATAGAATTACAGAGGAAATAAATTATGTTGACATACTGTTTTCACAATATATGCACATACATGTATATAGATCTCATTTATAGGTATAAGTATGGGAATTTGTGTGTATGTGTATACATGTATAAATGTTTGTGGGTGTGTTCCTCAAGAACCCAAGCCTAAGAAGCCCTGGTCTAGAGGTATAGGTTGAATGCTCTCTATCACATTCACCATTCTCCCTGTCTACCACTGATTTCTTCTTAAATGTGTTTCATTATTGCCTTTTGCTTTTATATTGAAGGTGTTGCCCAACTTCCAGACCGAACATTTCCTTGTTCCAAAGAAAACATTTAAACAAATATATTCAAGATAAAGTTTAACTATATGGAACAGTGGTTACAAAATAATGTCCCATTAGTCCCTCCCTCTCTGCTATGAAGAAAATAGGTTTCATTATATTTTCTCTGAAACTCATTCATTTTCCCTCATTCAGGGTTCACCTTTCTATTTTGTGGTGTTTCATTTAACCTGTCATGATTATGGGTATTGTTTTCTTGGTTCTGCTTATTTAGCTCTGCATCATTTTATATAAATTATTCTGTTTTTCTGGACTTTTCCTCCTCCTTCTTTCTTTTCTGAGGTTTATGCAAGGCAAATGGGGTTAAGTGACTTGTCCAAGGCCACACAGCTAGGTAATTATTAAGTAAGTGTTTGTGGCCAGATTTAAACTTAGGTACTCCTGACTCCAGGGTTGGTGCTCTATTCACTGCGCTACCTAGCCGCCCCCAATTCCTCATCCTTTCTTATTGTATAATATTTCATTATATTGTCATGGGTTTTCAGCCACCTTCCAATCATTATGCTTGTGCTTTGTTTATAATTCTTCAGGACCAAAGAGTAGTGATATGATTATTTTTTTTCAAACTCCTTGACTTAGCATTTAAAGTTCTTCACAACCTGGTCCTATCCCACCTTCCCAGTTTTAATACACTTTTTTTTTCCCCCAGATACTTTATGACCTAGTCTATCTGGTTGTGTTGTGGCTTCTTCACATATGATACTCCAACTCCCATCTCCTTACTTCTGCAGGGGCAAATGCATACTCTCTTCCCTTCTACTTTTTTGGAATCCCTAGTATAGTGGAATAAATAGTCTAACCATTCCCTTCATGGACATCAGGCTATTTTTTCTCTCTTGAGAAGTTCCTCAAGACTCAGTTCAGAGGACTAGGGGCTAAGATGCTTGACATCACTTCTTCATCACCTGAGTCCAAAGCAACCATGATGTTTACCTGGTGAACATGATGGGATCTTCATTCAGGTGAATCAGTTGAAGAGGTTCTCAAATATTAAATAGCTTCTCTTACCATCACTAAGAAAATCTACTTTTGTTAAATGTTGAATGAATTATGCATGACTCATTTTGTTACACTGTCAAATCTAAACTACCAGAAGACTGTCTGGAGCAGGCCAAGTCCAGAATTCTTGATTTCCTTTAAAATTAATATAAAAACTTAAATAGGGGGTGGCTAGGTGGTGCAATGGATAGAGCATCGGCCCTGGTGTCAGGAGTATCTGAGTTCAAATCTAACCTCAGACACTTAACAATTACCTAACTGTGTGGCCTTGGGCAAGCCACTTAACCCCATTGCCTTGCAAAAACTAAAAAGCAAAACAAAACAAAACAAAAAACTTATATAGATTGTCTCCATTGTTTTCAAATTGCCTTGTTTTCTGAGTAGTGTTAGTCTATCAGAAGAAAATCTGTTACAGGGTGGTTGTACTTTGATCCTGCCTTTTGGCTTCTATATTTTCTACTATCTGGCTTGCAGCAATTCCTCTCTTACCTATTATCCAGCATGTTATCAAACGCCTTCACTGAGGATGAACAGGGTCTCAAGGTCATTTACACACTGATGGCAAATTCTTTAACTTGAAAAGGCTACAAGCCAAGACCAAAGTGGAGAGCCTGTAGATGAATGTAGATGAATCTGTTTGTAGCTGATTGTGCACTCAATGCAGGCTCTGAAGCTGAGATACAATGAAGTATGGATCGATTCTCTACTGCTTCTGCTAATTTTGATCTAACAATTAATACCAAGAAAACACATCATCCAGCACCACACCATTCAAATGTGGAACTAATGATTACAGCAAATGAGAAGTTTTGAGTAATGTGGATATGTTCATTTACCTTGACAGTGTCCTTTCCAAGGAGGTACACTTTGACAATGGGGTTGACATTCCATTGCCAGTTAGCTCAGTATTTGGGAGGCTTCCAAAGAAAGTGTGGGAAAGAAGAGATATTGGACTGACTACTAAACTGAAGGTCTACAGAGCCATTGTGCTGAACTCATTGCCTGTGAAACCCAGACAGTCTACCAGTGTCATGTCAGGAAACTGAATCACTTCCATTTAAATTGTCCTAGAAAGATTCTGAAGATCACCTGGCAAGAGAAGATACCAGACACTGAGGTCCTTTCTTGAACTAAACTGCCAAGCATTCCAACATTGCTACAGAAGGCGCAACTATGATGGGCTGTACACGATGTTAGAATGCCAGATATATACTTGCCAAAAAAAAAAATTTTATAGAGAACTCACATGGGGCAAGTTCTCACAAGGCGTCCAGAAAAAGCAATACCAGAACACTGAAGATCTCATTGAAGAACTTTAGAATTGACTATGCAGCATGGGAAACCCTGGCACAGGACCTCCTAGCATGGCGTGCCCTCATCAGTGAGGGTGCTGCAATTTAAAAGGAAAGCAGAATGGAAGCAACTCAAAGGGAACATGGCATCCATAAGTTTGGAGTACTCAACCCAGGTGTTCAAATGGACTATTTAAGCCCAACCTGTGGTAGAGCATTCCAAGTTGGTATGGGTCTGATCAGTCATAGTCAGACACTGTAATCTGTCTCAAATATAGTGATGTCATTTTGGTCTTCTTTAATACCATAGGACAAGAATCAAAAACCAACCAGCCAGTATGTTGTAGCCTTCTAATACCATAGACTTATGATGAAGCATTTGAGGAGAAGCTGTGACACAATGGCCCAATTTCCTTTTGCTGACATGTGTCAATCAGAATTGTCTTTATCTTATTATGATTTTAATATCCAGGACTGATACTGAGCAGTCAGCCTGTCAAGATACTTCAGTCTTGATACATTTTTACTAAACTTCCCTCTTAGTTTTCTTTTTTCTGAATTTTGTCTCTTTAATCAGGAAGAAAGCCCAACTAAAGATTTTTTCTTTTAACTTTAATCTCATGAAAAAACATCTGTATTAGTGCTGTCTTCCACAAGATCTATATAAACTTATAATTGTACCTGTTGTCGGTGGTGGTGGTGGTAGTGTTTTTTGCCTTCTGAATTAGAAGGCAAGCTCCAGGAGGACAAGGATTTTTTTTCTTTTCTGTCATTGTATCCCCAGAGTCTTGTCCAGTGCCTGCCACACAATATGAATACTGCTATAATAAGCATGAATATTTGTATAATAAATAAATACTTGTTGATGGATTTGATCGCTTAATTGATAGATTGGGAATTTGTTTCTCTTTGCCATCATTAGGATCCATTACCAAGATAAAGTCAACAGGAATGAACAAGAATAAATAATCTTCAGTGGAATAAATGGGATGCAGTGAGAAGTATTCCTTAATTCTAATCCTAGGAACCAAGGGTTAGGGGGTGGAAGTCATTATTTTTTTAATCATTTTTCAGTCAAGTCTGTCACTTCTGACCCCATATGGAATTTTCTTAGAAAAGATGCTTGGAGTGCTTCAACTCATTTTATAAATGAGGAAACTGAGGTCAAATAAGGTGAAATGATTTGCCCATATACATATACAAATACATATGTATTTAAGTCTGTATTTGCATGGGGAAAGATGAATCTTCCTGACTCCAGGCCTCCATGCTCTATCCACTGAGTCACCTTGTCTTTTCCTTCATTACTTATCCCTTTTGATAACATGCCACCTTCTGCTCTACCCTTGGTGACTGAGTGGTGCTTCCAGGATAATATCTCCTTCTTCCTAGTAGATGCCAAGATACATGACCCTGCCATGTATAAACTCCTGACGTATCCAAACATTTCCACTGGATTTCACTGCAGGGTCCTTGTCTCACTCCCTTATGCCTCTCTTTAGAGTCACTTCATGCTTTTATCAGATCATTACATTTCTCAATTGCTGCTCCTTTCTCTATGATCTTCCCTTCAATGTTTTATCCTTATTCTCCTAACACCCCCAAAATCAACATAAAAATTAAAAATCTCTCAGTTATCTCTCCTCTCAGTTGTATATAATATTTTTGATATGGCACTGTGGCCTGTTTGCTAATATTTCATTCAATACATTTGCCTTGATGGTCAATAAAGATAATGATTTATTGCTTAACTTATCTGCTTTCTCTCTCTCTCTCTGGTACATGTATCAGGACCATAGTTTCTCAGAGAAGGAGTTGGTAGTATAACTTCTTTCCCTGTTTTGGTGAAGGATTTTAGGTAATATTGAACTGATTGTTATTTGAATGTGTGAGAGCCAGCCTTCTAGGGAAGGAGGCAAATGCCAATGAATCATGCTCCCTTCACTTATTGCCTCATCTGAATCTGCCCCAACCTGCTTTCTTCTACCTCCTGCACCCTCCAACTATAAACTGCTGCCTAACACCTTGAAAAGATCCCACCCTGAAGTCAAATCCCTAGAGATATTGATAACCTACCAGAATGCCTTCCTCAATGATTCATAAACTCCCACTTTGTAATACCTTCCCTATCCCAGTAATTCTGAACTGCCTGGATAACATCATTTAAAATCCATTCTTCTTCCAGCATCCTCTTTCTCTCTCTCTTATTTCAACACAACTCCTTCAAAATTCCAATCTAATGCTACCAACCCCCTCCACTGTGATCTCTGGAATTCCTGCTCCATAGGTACTAAACTTGCTTTCATCTTACTACTCATCCCAATCCTTTCCATCTTCTGACTCTCACCTTTCCTAATGGCATAGCTTTCCTGATCAATCATTCACTCATAACTCTCGACTTATGGTCCAAGTTGTGGAGTTTGTATACTCCTTGATCCCATTGCCACTTCCAGGTTCTCTATCTCCCATGAGCTCTTTCTGCATTCAATTTATCCAGTCAAGATTCTGGGAACTTCAAGTTGTGTGATGAACAATTATGATGGACTTAGCTCTTCTCAACAATACAACAATCAAAGACAATTCTAAATGACCTGCGATGGAAAATGCCATCCTCATCCAGAGAAACAACTATGGAATCTGAATGCAGATCAAAACATCATTTCTTCACTTTTTTAATTTGTTTTTATCCCTTCTCACAATTTCCTCCTTTTTTGTTCGAATTCTTCTTTCATGGAGTGACCAATGTAGAAATATGTGTAACACAACTGTGCTTGTATAACCTATATCAGGGTATGGGGGAAGGAAGGGAGAAGGGAGAAATGAATGTTGAAATGTTACAGAAGTGAATGTTGAAAATTATCTCTACAAATAATTCGAAAAACAAATTTCAAAAAATGATTCTGGGAGCTTCTATTTACAAATGTTTTACACATCCTTCTTTCCCCAGAGTCCAGAGCCTGGCTCACAATCTTTCTTTCCTCCCTAACTCCTGCCCTCGTACTAGAGAAATGTCAACATACCCGATACTCCATGTAACTTCCCTGTTTCTCAACTCATTTTATATGACCTACTTCTCCTCCCCATCTCAGTTATACACAGAGATCATCACCCACAAATTTTTTATTTATGATCTGATCACAATCCATTGTCATTCCACCTTTCCCTCTGCCTTGCAACCCAAATCCTGTTCTTCATCCTCACTGTAATTTCTAGTCCTTCCATCTCTTAGTTCTTCCCCAGGCAAGACTCTTGCCTTGGTCAAACTCTCCTCCATATTGATCCCTTAGTAAATCAATTCAACTTGATGCTATCCATTTCCTTGATTCCTTGCCCCTTGCCTTTTACAGAGCTTTTCAAATCCTCAGTACTCCAGATTTTGCAATATTTTTCCCAAAATAAATACTCTTTCTCTAGAGTAAGTTAATGTTTGTTTACTGTTGCTTTTTTAAATTTGTCTTGTTCTTCCAGTGTTGAAAATCCTATGCCCCTCCAGAAGCCACCTACTACTAGCAAACCCTGTTCTAAATACTGTACCCTTAGTATCTTAAAAGCTCATTATGCAGACTTCTTTTCAGACTGACTTCTTGTCATTAAACATTTACCAACACACCACTGATTATCTACATACACAAAGATTCTTTGGGGGGAGGTCCTCAATAGTTTTTGAGAGTAGTTAGGTTGCACAGTGGATGGAGCTCTGGTCCTAGTCAGGAAAACTCATCTTCCTGAGTTCAAATATGACTTCAGATACTATCTGAGTGACCTTGGGCAAGTCATTTAACCTTGTTTGCTCAGTTTCCTCATTTGTAGAATGAACTGGAAAATGAAATGGTAAACACTCCATTACCCCCAAATTGTGTCACAAAGAACCAGTTAAGACTAAAACAACTGAGTATCAATAACAAAAAGGGTCTTGAGACCAAAATATTTGAGACTGCTTTCCTAAAATAATGTCTTTTCTTAAACATACACACATCTCACACACACACACACACACACACACACACACACATAATTAAATGCATAACAAAAGAAATCTATGAACTGTGTATGGCATGAAATCTAGTACTCAACTGACAGGAAACTAACCAAAGGTGGGAAAATCAACAACAATTTTTATTTGGGTCATATATTCTGAATCGGCTTAATGTCAATAAAAGTTTGCATGAATGGACCTTGATCACAAAATGAAACCATATCAAAATGATTGCTTGTTCTAAGTAATTATATTTCCAGTCACTATAATGTCTCATATGTTTTTCTCTTTGTTTCTCATCCACCCAATTTTACCAGGAAAGAGGGGAAATGAAAAAATAGAAGAAATATGATTAAAGCTAATAAGCTGTATCTATAATAATTTGTTCCTATTCATGCTCCCTTTTCTCTTTACCTAACCCATAGTTTTATGCTTTTTTATTTTTTTTACTACCTTTCATGAATTACCATTTGGTTGAAGTTTACTTTTGCTTGTGAGTTTTTTCTTCTTTTGAATAGTCACTTTTATATTCATTCATTCATGCATACCTTCCTTCATTAATTCACTTATTTGTTTGTTTGTTTATGACTATATAGTCACTCCTATTCTCTGTTTTTCCTACTGCCTGTTTCTTATTAGGGGAGTTTCTACACCAAACTCTGCATTGCACCAATTCAAGTAAGCTGTTACTTCCCCAGATTTTTCACTCTTTCCTAGAGACTCTCTACAAAGAAAGTGGCTTATAAACATTAAATGCAATGTAAATGGAAGTTCTTCCTTCCCTATTTTTTATAGGCTCCTATGGCATCAGGAGTTAACATGTACAAACTGGCCAGAACCTGCAATTTCATTGACACAGATATCCCACATTGAGGAAGCTCCCTTTCCCCAAGCTCTACAAATTACACCTGTCTCTTAGGAGTTATCTGGAGCATTGAGATATTAAAATAGCTTGCCCAGAATCACCCAGTCATCATTTGTCAGGGATTGAACTTGATCCCAACTTTTCCTGACTCTGAGGCTGACTCAATCTATAATGACAAATGGCTATTTGCCTGTATATGACAACTAGAATAAAATATGGTAGAAATAGTCAAGAAATTCAGAAAAAAAGAGGGGGGGAATCTTTGTAGATTGTATAATGAAGAAAGGCTTCATGAGGGAGAAATTTAGAATAGAATTTGAATAAGTGGGGCAAGAAGGGATGATTATTCAATGAAAAAAACAGAGATAAGACAATACAATTGGGCCGGGCTTGTGGTAGGGTAGGGCAAAGACTAGCCTGGCTGGAATAGAGGGGAGAGCTTGCATGAGAGGTACTGAGAAATAAGATGAACAAACTAAGCCAAGATCAGTTTGTGAAGTGCCTTTATTTCTAAGGCTTCTAAGTTCCTTCTAGCTCTGATTTTCTTTAAGTGTTTGAGGCTGTTAGATTTTTATCTCCTGTGATTTCAAACTCTTGGTCTGTGAGTTGCAATAAGCTATTTACAGTAGCCTATCTTTCCATTCAGAAGGATGTGATCAAATTAATGTTATAAAAAGAAACAAAGAATTTTATAGTAATTGGAAGAATAGATTGGTGATGTTACTTAAAAATAACAATATATATGCATATCTGTAAGTGTAAAATCTATATCAAATTGTCAAGGGGTTTTGGGAAGAACTCAGATGAATCCTTGCCTTTTCTTTGCCATATTGGCTCTGTGCCAAATGTTTGTTTTTCCTCAAAAGATGGGGGAAAGGAGAGAATTTGGTAGTCAAAAAAATTAAAAACTTTTTTTGCATGTCCTTGGAAAAAATAGGATATAAAAATTTTTATAGTATAAAAAATAAAAATAACATATCTTTGAGGCTGCTAGGTGGTATTGAAAAGGGGAGAAAGTGAACTTCAAAGAAAAGGGGATTGAAGACCTATGTGAAGAATTCATCAATCAGGTAAGAAAGGTTAGGCTTTAATTCAAAGGTTACACAAATGGTTTACAAGTTACCACAAAAAGTCCAAAAACTAGTGCAAAAATTCATGTTAGTTCCTTTGGAGAAACAGACAGTGAGTTTCTTTAAATGAGATAGTAGTTTTGAAAAAGGCAAAAAAGTTAAGCCAAAAGAGATAGTTGAGAGAGAATAGCAAAGGGGATAGTCAAGATAAAAAGAAAAGGGGGAAGGAAAGAGACTGCATAGAACTGGGACCATATTGGTCCAGCAGTAGCCAGAATCCAGGGATCCAGCTTAGAGAAAGGAAGAGAAGAAACTGAAGCAGGAGTCAAGTAGGAAAAGAGGCCTCACCTGGGCAGAACTTTGCTCAAATACATTTCAATGGTGGACAGAACAAAGGTGGTGCTTGAGGAGTGGTTTAACACCTGAGTTCAGGTATTCTCCAAGGCACATGCCACGGGGCAGTTCTCAAGGAGTGGCCAATGTCTGACATAAGACAGTACCCTCTAAGCATGAACAGTGGTCATTAACAGTGTTCATTAGCAGTGTTCATTAGCATTAGCTCCTGCTCCAAAGGGCATGACCAAGGTCAGCCTTATTTTTAAAGTCTAAAGTGACTTAAGAAATGGAGTTAACAAAGGGCCAACACAGTACAGAAAAGTTTCTAATACCAAAAGATTATAACATTTCTCTGGGCCCAGAGTTCCCTGGTTCAGTATAGGTGGTGGAAAAGGTGGATAAAAGACTGGACCTGATACTTAACCGTCCTGACTGTGTGACCCTGAGCAAGTCACTTAACTCCTGTTTGCCTCAGTTTCTTCAATTATAAAATGGGACTAATAATAACACCTACTTCCCAGGTTTGTTTCAAGGATCAAATGAGATAATATTTGTAAAGCACTTAGGCATTTAAATAAATACTGTCTATTCCTTTAAGATTAACATTTTATAGTACCCTCTTAATTACTTCCAAGTAGAGCATAGCTATTTTGAGGTGGTAGCAATTTAAACCAATGTATCCCTCTGCTGCTAATGAAAGCAGATATTCAAATTCAGACAGACAAAAGTACTTCCTTAAGGCATATATATATATATATATATATATATATATATATGTACACACACATATATATATATATATATATGTACACACACACACATACACACACACACACACACACATATATATATATATATATATATATATATATATGTAAAACAAAAGGGAAGTTTAATTGCACAATACTCTCAGTAGTCAGAAAAAAGGGTGAAATCTCCAAGGTCTATTTTTCCCTCAATGATCTTCCAATGATCTTCCTAAGTGATCAATATACAAGAAGGGCATAGTGACTCCACTGAAAGTCTTTGAGGGTGGGTGGAAGAATGATTGTCTATCTACTTTGTCTCTGCTCTTTAGACATCATCATGGTCTAAATGGGACATTAGGACTCTAGATGACATAATTGTTGCCCCACTTGGCTAAAACCAGCTTTTGACTTTGTTTTGCTCCTTTCAAATCTTTGATGCCATGCCTTTGCATAGATATTTTCATCAGTGATGCCCAAGATCACATCATTAGTAAGATTCTTAGGCAGGATTTGAACTTGGGTCCTCCTACCTCCGGGGCTGATATACCCACTGAGCTACTTAGCTGTCTCTATTGATTAAATTATAAAGAACTTTTAAGTAGAAAGTACTTAACTAAACCCCAATACTGAACCTCAGTAATGCTTATAATAAATGATCAAGAAGAAGAACAGGAGTCAGGAGGAGGATAATTTAAAACTATATGGTGAAAAACTTTCTGGATCCGAAGACCTGAGTTCAAATCCTAGGACTACTATTTTAATATCTATGTGACTAAGAAAGTATTTTAACCTTCTTGGGTCTTCCGTTCTTCCTCTAAAAATTGAAAAGGTTGAACAAAACAAACTCTAAGGTTCCTTCCAGTGCTCAGTCTTTGAAATATTTTTTCCACGCTGTCTCCTCCTAAGTAGTCTGTAAACTCCTTGAGGACAGGGCCTGCCATTTGCCTCTTTTGGTATCCCAGTGCTGAGAATAGTGTCTGGCACTATTGATTTATTCTATGCTCTTTAAGTACCAAAGATTAGAGAACCAAAATACTGAAGTGTAATGGAAACTGAGAAAGGCGGAAACTCAGAAAGATAATGGATTTACTGGAAGAGAAATTTGGGCACTCAATAACAATGACTTTTATTTCTTCCTTTGTCCCAAGATATCCCCTATTTCAAAGCTATACTTTGTTATTCTTGTAGTTCTTTCACCCATAACAAAGTCATTGGGAGAAGCCAGACTGGGGCTGAGCACAGTCTGATGGGGCAGAGGAGGAGAAGAGGGTCCCAGATGCCTCTGTGCCAGGAGACTTTGAGGTCCTTCTCCCAGAGAGTCCCACCTGAGTCTGCACAGACACAGGTGGGGCAGGCAGGTGCCAGGAAAGTGAAGCTGTTGCTATGGGTCCCTAGGAATGGGCCTGGATGAGGAAGCTGGGTTGGATTGCATGACCAGAGATGGCTGTCTTTGGACTTTCACATACTCCCCCCCATCCCCATGTTTTCAGATTGGGGAAAAAACCATCTGAAGTCCTAGTTCCCATTACATCTCTGCATGTCTGGTGTTTTTGAAAAATCAAAATGTCCCTCCATCCTGTCATCTGAGCCTGCCCTGGGACAAAGGACCCTGAGGAGTTTTCTTAAAATATTTTAAAATATTTACCTCTGAGTCCTTTGGAATCCTATCCTTTAAGCAAGGTAAAGCAAAGGTGGAATGTGTGAAGGCTAAATGCCTATAATCATGGAATCATCATCCTTTAAACCTAGAAAGGGATCTTCTGGATTCTCTAGTTCTATTTTCAGGGATGTGTTGATAAAGAAATAAATAAATAAATGAATAAATAAATATATATATATATATATATATACATATATATGTATATATATATATATGTAAAACAGGCTCTCCATGGGGTAAAACATGAAAAAACTTTTGAGTTTAATTTGCATTAATAATATTTTGCCCATTATTTTCTTAAGACTAGACAATTAGCAAAATAATAATTCAAGCCCTGAATTTCTGAAACATAAATGCAAATGCTGAAAATTTAATAATGAGCTCTCATAAACCAATAAGACTAACTTCAACACCCCTGTCTTTTCTCCTATCCTACTCCTGATCATTTTATAAAGAAAGAATTGAAACCCAGACCAATAAATCCAGTAATTCTGCTCCAGGTAAAAGGAAAGTGCAGAAATCTGGTTTGCAGCCTGGTTCACAGAATAATGACTACTTGTACTCAGTACTAGAGCATCTTTAAGGGGCTTTTTAGAAAGGTTATTTTGTTTTTGGAGGCACAGTGAATATACCACCAGGCTTGGTGGCAGGAAGACGTGAGTTGATATTTAGTCCCAGAGATATTTAGTCTCAGATATTAGTTATGTGATCCTAGGCAAGTCACTTAACCTCTATTTGCCTCAGTTCTTCCTCTGTAAAATGGGAATTCACTGGAGAAAGAATGGTAAACCATTCCTGTATCTTTGCTGAGAAAACCTTGTGGTCTTGTCCATGGGGTCACATAGAGTCAAATATGTCCAAATAACAACTTTTGCTTTAGTGATATTTTGTGGATGGGTTTGACCTTACTGTTTCTATCTTAGAAATAATAGCCAAGCAGAGACCAGGAAGTAAATCTTCCCTGTTTTCCATAGTGCCTAAAAGTATTTCCATGTGCTCTCTTGCTGTTAAATAATAATGAATTTCATATGTATTAGACTTGGAATCAGGAAGGTCTGAGTTCATGTCCTATCTCAAACACTTGTTACCCTGGGCAAGTCACAACTTCTGAGCCTCAGTTTCCACATCTGTAAAATGGGGACAAAAAGCATCTTTTATTATAAGAATCAAATGTGATAAAATATGGAATAATGCATTTTGCTAAATTTAAACCCCTACAAATACTCATTATTAAGTGTTCAAGAGGAGATTTGTTTAGCAAGTCCAGAAGGATCAACAGCACCCTTTCATCCAAACACTACTGTTAGGGCTTTGAACTAGGACATGCCTCACTCAAAATCTTTCTCTTGCTGTAAATGAATATGAAATGTCCAGAAAGTGGTTCCAGGGAATATTTTGGATTCATTCAGCTCTGTAACTTGGAATAGAACCAAGAATAAAATCACCTTCCCCACAAATCCCAAATCCCCCTTACCTACCTTACCTAATATAATTGCCAAGTCCTCCTAAAATCAATGGGAGTGAGCAATGAGAATGAATTCTAGGCATTTTGTGACTGGAGATAATAACCTTTGCTGATGGGAGGTAAATCGAAACTTGAAAACAGTGCTTTGTGTTGTGGGGACAATTTACTTTGCAAAAGATTTTCCTGTATGAAAGAGAAAAGGGAAAAAATGACAGCCTCTCTATTTAGCATCCAAGTCAGGTTGCTCCAACACATTTCCCTAAGCAGTCATTACAGTTAGACAGCCCAGCCAGCCAGCCAAGGGCCTGGTGGCTGACAGATGGGGAATCTTCTATTTCTTAGCAAGTAATATTAGAAAAACCAAGAAACTCAAAGGACCCTCTTGTCATCACTTTTTATCCCTTTACAGGTTTGCCAAATATTGGTTCTACTTTGTTATTCTTGTTCAGTTGTTTTCAACTCTTTATGACCCAATTTGGGATTTTCTTTGTAAAGATGCTGGAATGGTTTGCCATTTTTGTCTCCAGCTCATTTTATGGATGAAGAAACTAAGTCAAATAGGGTTAAATGACTTGTCCAGGGTCATATTTAGTAAGTGTCTGAGGCCAGATCTGAATTCAGAAAGTTGAAAATTGTATCCCCTACACCACCCAGCTTTCTATATTGGATCTATTTAGGAAATCTTGTACTTAGCAAATGCTGTTCTTAGTAAATACTACTTAGTAAATATTGTAGTACAACAGCTAGTTACTTCTTACTTAAGTGTGAAGATTACCTTTTAATGGAGAAGACAATACATAACGAACTATAAAATTGTTGTTGATAATGTTTTTGTTTGTTTTATTTTGCTAATCCTATATTTAATAAAATGGGACACAGGTCTTCTTGCCAGGAATCTTCCTTGTTCTTTCAGAAGTCCAAAACTTGACTGAGAAAGGTGGTACTTTGGAAATCAGCTTACAATCCTCCCACACACACATACTCACACGTCCTAAGAAAGATAGTGGTGGAAGAGTCTCAGAATTTCAACACTAGAAAGGGCCTCAGAAGTTATAGACCAATCCATCCTTGAATAAATATTTTTAAAAAGCTTGTAGTCATCCTGTCTTTGCTTTACAATCTCTCCACATACCATATATATATATATATATATGTATATATATATTTGCCTCCAAACTACTTTCATTCCTGCTCCTACATCTGTCCTCTAGGAATGAATAGAACAAGTTTAATGTTTTCCCCACATGACAGCCTCTCAAATATTTGAAGACAAACAGCATACACCTCCTCAGATCTTCTCTTCCCTGGGCTGTGTCCCATGTTCCTTCAATTGATCCTTATGAAGCATGATCTCAAGACCATTTTCTATACTGGTCATTATCCTCCACTGGGCACTCTAGAAAATATGACCTATAGAACTGAATATAGTATTGTTATTGGAAGAGGGGGAATCAAATGAAAACTACCTCTTTCCATCTATACCTGAGTCCTGGTAACTGTGCTTATCTTAAAGTAGCCTGAATTCATATAAGCTTTATTAGCTACCATTATGATGCTGTAGACTCATCTCAAACAAGAAATCCACTGAAATATTTAGACTGTTTCAGATGAACTGATGAACTGAATGAATCCAAGACCTTTACTTTAGAACTTGGGAAAGTGAGGGTATTCAAATTTAGGTAGACCTAATTGAGGTAAAGGTCATCACACCAAAGAAAGAGAACCCATATGCACAATCCCCCCCCCCAAAAATTTAGCAGCTCCTTAAGACAAAGATCTGAAATCCAAGGGGGGAATGACTTAAAATGATTTAGAAATTAGTTGTAGATTTATGCATCATAAGAAATGATGAAAGGGTAAGTTTCAGAGAAACCTATGAAGACATGTATAAACTCATGTTGATTAAAGTAATTTTATAAAGAAAAACAAGTTTGAAAGACTTAAGAACTCTGACTTAAATTCTAATGGGGAAGACAATGTGGGGAAAAGAGGAAGGAAGAAAGCCATATGCAGGGCCCTGGTGGTGAATCATAGAGTATCAGAGGCAGAGATGGGAGAAAAATGGAGAATTACTGGTCCAGGTCCTTCCTGAAAGCAAAGATTCTAGGACTGGGAGAAGGTTCAGGGAAGGAGGGAGAAGGATACCCAGAGCAAAAAGATCATAGAGTGTAAGGTAATTTTCAGGGTGAGAAGGCATCTGAGACATGCTGGGAAAGTCCAGAGGATCAGGAGAACCATAAGGGGAAAGAAAGTAGAAAGGAAGGGGGAGAGAGAGAGAGAGAGAGAGAGAGAGAGAGAGAGAGAGAGAGAGAGAGAGAGAGAGAGAGAGAGAGAGAAGGAAAGGAAGAGAGAAAAGAATGAAAGGAAGGAAGGAAGAAAGAAGGAAGGAAGGGAGGAAAAGGAAAAGTAAGAAAAAAGGATGATCAAAGAATTTTTTTTTTAAAAAACAGAAGAAAACAGAGAGAACAGAGCAGAATCACAGACAAGCAAGAGGATGGGAAATCATAGAATGCTGGGCCTGGTATCAGGAAGACTTGAGTTCAAATTTCTCTTTAGACACTTACTAACTGTGTGACCCACCACAAGTCACTTCACCTTTGTCTGCCTCAATTTCCTCATCTGTAAAATAGGGATAAAAATAACTAAAATGTGTCTGACACTGAGGCTTAAAGAAGAAAATATTCGTAAAGCACTTAACACAGTGCCTGGCTCCTAGTAAGTACTACCTAAATGTTAACTTTATTTTTTACATATAAAAAGACAAAAAGCTATAAAGAACTGATTCTGTTTCATGTTCAATGCTTTTTTTTCCTGCTCCATTATGTGGAGGCAAATACTCATTTTATTTGGTGTCTCTCAAGTTCAGAGTAAGAAATTAAAACAAACAAACAGCAATTTGATTGCTGAGATCATAATACAAAGAGAATGGCAGAGTGGGGGTCTAAGGAGAATACAGACATGTCCCTCAACTCCTTAGTAACTCTGCTTTCTGTTCCACAGTTCAGACTATTGTCCTGTACTAGAATCCAACAACTCTAACATAGCCATAATGCTGATAATTGTGTTTTCCACTGTCTATTGAAATTCCTACTTATCTCATGTCTGATGTCCTAGCCTAGTATATACTAGCAGGATCTGATCCTCTTGAGTCATGGATAACTTGGTCCTGAATCCAAAGCTTCAGGTGCGAAAACCTGTTGGTTTGACAGGAATGAGGAATCCAGAGCATCATTCTCTTCCACTTCTCCTTCTCCCCCTTTATGATCTTGTCTATAACTCGCTTAGTAATGTTCCTTCAGGAATAGAAGAAGGAGCTTGGGAGGAAATAGTTGGAATGACATGAAAATAACTGACATTTTCTCTTTCAAAATTTGCCTAATTGCCTTTCCTTGGATTAATGAAGTTTCAGAGTAATTGGCTTGTTGTTTAGCAGGTAGCAAGTTTAGGGTGTTTACTTTCTGTGTTGGGGTATGAGGATTGTCCGCATGAGGTAGAACAATGCTTGTTCAAGATCTATGACATATACATCATTCAACTTACCAAATATTTGGTAGGTGTTTACTATCCACAGAATTTTCTGTTGAGATCTGAGTGAAGATACAAGGATAAAAAAGCATGACCCCCCTTTCATCAGGGATCCCAGTTCTTTTCTTATAATCAAAATCTAAGAATATCTTACTGAGTTGGTCAACAAGCATTGATTTATTAAGCATTGACTTTGTGCCAGATACATAGTAGGTAATAAGTATAGGAGTATAAAGAAAGTCAAAACACAGGCCTAGTTCATAAGGAGTTCACATTTTAATGCAGGAGACAATGTTCAATGGTTATAAATATACAAGCTATAGACAAGGTAAATAGACAAGTCATCTCAGAATCAAGGCACTTGATAGAGTGGAAAGGAAAAAAAGCCTCTTGAAGAAAGTAGGCTTAGAGCTGTGTTGAAGGAAGCTAAGGAAGTTAGAAGTCATAGGTGAGGAGGTCCACAGGTACTGGACGTCAGAATTCTTGCAAAATCGTGGATTTCAGAAGAGTATGAGGAGCAGCAAGCAGACAGACACTTAAACATTGGTTGATAACAAAGTTGACATTTCTCTATTGCATAAAGATTTAGAACATTCTTTTGTAACAGCCAACCTGAGAGGCAGGCTGTGAAAACAGGATTATCCCTATTTGACAGGTGAGGAATCATAGGCTCAGTGAGTTTAAGAGATTTGTTCATGGTCACACAGAAAGTGAGTGTCTGAGCTGGGTTACAAACCCAATTGGCTTGAATCTAGATCCAGTAATTTTTCACAATAACCTGCTGGTTTATATTTTTAGTATAGTCATATCTGGCTTATTAAGAAAAATCTAAAAATTACATCTGTACTCATGCCATTCTCTTTATACACAATAATCTTTTTAAAAATATTTTATTTATTTATTTTTCCAACTTTATGCTAGGGTGGTTTTCAACAATAATTTTTGGTAAGGTTTTGAGTTTAATATTTTTCTTCGTCTTTTCCTTCCTTCCCCATCCCCCTGACAAAAAGCAATCTAATATAGACTCTACAAGTATAACCATGCTAAACATAGATCCATATTAATTCTATTGTAAAAGAAGAATCAAATCAAAACAAAAAAATAGTACATAAGACTTTTAAAAATTGACAATAGTAAGCTTTGGTCTGCAATTCCTTCTCTGACTATGGATGGTATTTGCCATCATGTCTTTTAGAATTGTCTTTAATTATTGTACTGCTGAAAGGAACAAGTCTATCATAGCTGATCATCTTCCAATATTGCTGTTAGTGTGTACAATGTTCTCCTGGTTCTGCTCACTTCACTCAGCATCAGTTCATGCAAGTCTTTGCAGGCTTTTCTGTTTGCTCATGATCTCTTATGGAACAGTAGTCCATCACATTAATATACATAATTTGTTCAGCCATTTTCCAATCAATGGGCATCCCCTCAATTTCCAGAGCAGCTATAAATATTTTTTGTATATGCTGATTGTTTTTTTATTGTTTTTTATGATCTCTGGGATACAGACCTAGTAGTGTATACTCAATAGCCTTAAGCAGAGGTGTTAAAACTTAAATAGCCACTAAACTGTGTGTATAGATCCTGTAGATCTCATATTGACTTAGAAAACCACACACTAACATTATCTATATTGTATTGTGGGGCAGCAAGGTGGTGCAGTGGAGTGAGCCCCAGACCTGGAGTTGGGATGATCTGAGTTCAAATCCACACAAATCCAGACGCAGACACTTATTAGCTATGTGACTCTGGGAAAATCATTTAACCCTTATTTGCCGGAATTCTTCATTCGTAAAATGTGAACACACTGAAGAAGTAAATAGCAAACCATTCCAGGATCTTTCTCAAGAAAACAAGTCCATGGAGTCACTTAGCTTCAGATACAACTGACAATGACAATCCTCTATTGTGTTTTTTTTATTTTTTTAATTGGTTTGGCAAAACAGGGCAATGTTGTAAGCCTTGATCCCTCTGTTCTAAAGGTTAGGGTTTGTCTTATTAGAGGAAACATCCTCTAAAAAGCATCCAAATGAGCTAAGGGAATGGCCTCCAGTGTCATCTTTGCTCTTTATCACCTGAGGGACCTTCAATTTTCTGGGTCTAGCTTTTCTTGTCTTTAATGAAGGTATTGGATTAATTTCTCTTCTAGGGCCCTTTCAGCTCTAACTCTATGCCCCTAGCAGGTATTTATTTACTTTTACTATAATCTCAAGGTATTGTAAGGAATAGTGATTGTGCTGTGATTTTCTGGTAACATTTTCTAAGTGATGGTCACATCTTTCAGTGCTGGTGCAAATTAGGTCACCCTAGGTGCCATTATGTAATGACTGGGCTGAGGCATCATCATAGCAAAACCCTGCAATGCAGAAAGAATGCAATAGACATGACAGGGAAGTTTGTCCTGTACTGTAAGTGAGTAATCTATTTAAAGGCCTCAATGACTGGGCCTGATGGAACCTTAATCCTTATTTTTCTGGTTGTTTTATTATATATTTCACTAGCCTGCAAGTTTTTTCAGGGAAGGAACCCAGGTTTTCAGGGAATCTTGGATTTACCTTCTTTTACTTCCTCTTCCCCTGCCCCCTCCCTTCACTCCCTCCCCCTCCCATAGACACATTGGCTAAAAAAGAGGAATTGGGTGGAGCAGGCTTGGGTTGGTAGGATTTCAGGTAGGGCATCCTGCCCAAAATTATCTCTTTAACTCACCCACCTGGAATTTCATTGAGGAAGAAAGTCTTTCATTGCAAGGAGATATAAGACTGAAAATTTACCTGAATCCAGAAATGGGGGGAAACTACTAGAATTCACACCTAAATGACTGGTCTATATTTTTTTAAAAAGTGGTGTATGTGAAGGGAGGGAAATTCTTAGGACACAGAGTACCCAGATGAATGGAACAGTCTACCCCAGAAGACAAGAAAGAAAAAACAGAGGTACCTAACAATAATGACTTCCTGGCTTCAAAGACCAAGAATGTCTGCACAGAACTTTGGGCTCAGAACTTTAGGCTCAGTCACATTTAGAAATCAAACTCTTTTAAAAAAAAAAGGAATTGTAACTTGTTTTAACCCTAGGCTAAACTTAAAGCCCATCCCCTTCATATTTCCCAAGGGGTAAAATGAGGACTAATGATGCAAATCAATCCTGCCCTAGTTGAAGATTTAAGTCTAAAAAGCAACATTTACCTCCAGGTTCTTTGATTCTTCTTTGATGAAGATGGAAAATTCAGCCTACCTTTGAAGAATCAGAGATTACTTTAATACCTTAGATCTATAACTGAATGAAATCTGTGAGTCCAACTTCTCTTTTTACTGATGAAAGGAGGTTGGGTCCTGGAGAAGTTAAATCACTTATTGTTCAAGGTCATATAGGGATAGTAGATAGCAGTTGTGGATTCTAATTCAATTTCTTTGACTCTAAATCCAATGAACTCTCTCTTTGGAGTACAGACACACAATTGACGACCTGCCTCTTCTCTGTTGGAATTAGTGGCTATTGCTATAGTTTCTGAGTGTCTAGATACTAAATAAGGGGGGCAGGTGGTACAGTGGGATAGAGCTCAGAACCTAGAGTCAGGAAGAGTTGAATTCAAATCCATACACTTACTAGCTGAGATCCTGGACAAATGGCCTCAATTTTGTTTGCCTCAGTTTTTTTAATCTATAAAATGGGAAAGAGAATAGCACCTACTTTGCAGGGTTGCTGTGAAGATCAAATTATAAAGCAATTAGCAAGTGCCATACACATGTTAACTATCATTATTTTTTAAAATAAGCATTTATCTCTCATGATTTGCATGAGGAGTCCACCAATAAAACTAATGATAGAGCTGTATGCTTATTTAAAATGTGATATATGTTGTTAGAGAGCCTATTTTCTATAAACTATTTCTGTTGCTGCCCATCTATCTCCCTTAGACTGGTACAGACTTGTCTAGTGATTATGCCTTGCCCTAAAATGAAAATGATCTTGAGTTTGAGTTTGTGGGGAAATAAATATTGTTCAGTTCCTCTTTCTCCTAGGCCCGGCCCAATCATTAATGCTCTCTGCCCCCCTTCCCATTTGAAGCTTGCTTACCGACAGGTCTCTGAAGTCTTCCTTTGTGTTGCAAGCCTAGGCAGAGAAGCACTGCCAACAAGAGAACAGGGCCCTTGAAGGCATTAGCATTCTGGTGAATGGGGCTCTGGGCCTCAGGCTTGCAGTTGAATGTTTTCTAGAAATTAAATACAGAGCAGCAGGAAGCGGAATGTGACCTAATTAGTAGTCTGGTTTCTGAAGCTGACCTTCTTTGGGCCAGCTGTCTGTGTTCTAAGGATAATGCAGCTGCTGGGGTCTCTTCATCAGCACAGCCAGGTGGGAGGGAGAGGGGTGGTGCCAGCCCAGCAGCCCCCTGAAATGCAGTCTTTTGGGGGGAAACACAGCCCAGCAGGAAAGACAACCCTTGTCATTCTCCAGATGTTTCCAGAAACTGGCAGAAATATTTGTTACTAAGGTTCCCCACCTCCCAACCCCTGAATCAGAGAGAGGTGAGAGAAAATTTTTTTGTTATTAGAAAAAAATTAATAAAAAAAAACCCAGTGCTAATAGCATGAACCATGAAAAAAAGCACACACATATACCACACCTCAAGTCTATTAAGGAGGATTTGGCTTAATAACTTTAATAGAACAGGCGAGCTGGCAAGAAGCAAGCCAAGGGCTTCCCAGTGGGCGCCTCATGCTTTCCCACAGCATTTCATGACTGTTGTTGTCTTCTGGTGACAAGGAGTCTGCGCCTTCCCTCCATAGGAGTGGCACCAGGAGTGTCAACTAACCAGCCTAAGAATGTAATTAATCCATTGTTTAGTATTATTGTAACATACTACCCTGCAGCCCTTGCCTGGCAGCTGTCCCAGATGAAGAAGGGGGGCTGTCCTCACTTGCTCTGGAGTGGCCCAGGGAAGAAGGGATGAGGGATGGCAGAATTGAGACATCAGTTCCCAGACCAAATCTGGTTGTCAAAGAAAAACAATATATATACTGGACTTTAAGTTCCTTTATGCATTTTCAAATAGGAGGAAATGTCTTTTTGTCTCCTAATTGATAGAGCAAATTAAATATATAAACACAAATAACTAAACAAACAGAAATCTTTTATTTTTAACACCACCATATATAATACACACACACACACACACACACACACACACACACACACACAAACACACACATATATTCTTTCCTTTCCTCTACCCAGAAAGTCATTCCTTTATAAAGGGTAAAAAAATTAAGGAAAAAAAGAACTTTAATATTAAATCAATTGATGCACCAGTTATGTCCCACACTGATATACCCTCATTTCTGAAAAGAAAGGAGGGAAGCACAATGAAAAAAACACATTTTCCTTCAGGTCCTCAGAGGATGAATGAGCAGTAAGTACAGGATTTTGCAGAAGGAGTGTACACCTAAACTCATTGGAGCACTTTGTTGCTTCTTCACTATCCCTGCTTTCCTCTGCAAATTCCTCCTTTATCTGTTTTTTAGAGTGGGATTTTTAGGAAGAAACAGACCTCCGGTTACAAAAATGGGTCTGTCTCTCAGAATTTTATATCAGGGAAGAGTGGATTTTTTTCTTTTTCTTTTCTAATTTCTGCTTTGGTTGATTTTTAAGCTACAGAATGTTAAATTCTTCAGGGCAAGAATATTTCAATTTGTAGTCCTAGTCTCCAGGGTCTAGCACATAGTATACGCTTAAGAAATGCTTGCTAATAGTGTTTAATGTGCTAATGTACCAAGGATTATTCATTATCTCAGTTGATCCTCAAAACCACCCTGGAAAGTATGTTCTATTATTATTCCCATTTTACAGATGAGGAAACTGAGGTCCTCCAGGTTAGGTGACTTGACCAGGGTCACACAGTTCATGTTTCAGTTGAGATTTAAACTCAGATCTTTCTGGACTCCAGACTTTGTGCTCTATCCACTTTGACTACAGCTGCTCCTAAATTAAATTGACTGGCACCCCTAAAGCTGTCAAGATTACAACAAACTTCTGCACCTTTAACACTGCTAGCTCCAGTCTTTGCTTTGCTGTTAGGGAACTCTAGTTCCCTCAGATTCTTCTAAGCTTGGACTCTTCTCTTGCTTTCCCTTTATTCATTGATAACAAAGCCTACATTTTTTCAAAAAAATACTTTATCAACATTCCATGGAAAGAAGTTTTCATTTATGAAAATAATGCTTATTATTACAGAGCATAAGAAATCTATCCTAAACCATTCCCAGTCTTCTTAGACTCCAGAATCAGCTCACAAAGTATCTTGCCCTTAAAGGAGGTTATTTCTTAATGTAGTAACAAAAGATACACATAAATTTAAGGCAGACATCTCAGTGGAATCAATCCAAAGTTAATCAGGAGTAGATAAGTTCTTATTCAAATTGAAAGGATCATAAGGGGCTTTGGATCATTGAATGAAAATCAAGTATGCCATGAAGAAACTGTATTTTGCAGCTTATGGAAAGAATCACACAGACCTTTGAATCAATTCAGACTCATTCAGGATTTCCCAGTTGAATCTAGTACAGAACTGCATAGGGACAGTTGCCTGAAAGGAAATAGGGAAAGGATAGAAAGGAGTGAATGAGTGAATTTCACCCTCAAACCCACCCCCCATACCTTTAACTATCATATTGACCAGGAAACAATTTTCTGAACTTTGAAAGATTGGAAGAAATAAAGTTCCTAATATGTCCACTGGAGGATGATAGTGACTAATGACAGTGTCCATATCATGAGCTAAGAGACTCGCCAATGATCCACTAGACACACCAAAGTTAGCTTCAATTCAATACATTGGATTTTATCTTAGGAATTGTCAATAAAGGTATTAACTTGGGACTTTTATTAACATTTACTAACGTTAATTCCATAATAAAAACAAATCAGATTTTTATTTCAAAGTTACAAAATTTTGAAAGTGATTCAAATTAAATTCTTCACAACAAGGAACTTTCCAAATACAAAAAACAAAGATCTAAAAGACATAGAAATAGCAACATTGGCTTTGGAAGAGTCCAGAAGAGAGCTGTCAGTGAGCATTTTATTCAGTGCCTATGATGGGTCACTCCCTGTTCTCAAGAAGTTCACAACTTAATGGGAGATATAAGATGAAGTACTATTATATATAAATGTGGTAATTGGGGATAAGATATAAGATTGGGGGAGGGGGAAATAAGCTTTTAAGCCTATTATACTATGTCTCAGACACTGTATGAAGTGATTCCTACCAATATTATCATCTCATTTGACCTTTACAGCAACTCTACAAGGTAGATGCTATTATTAGTTTCCTTTTTTACAATTGAGGAAAATGAGGCAGGCAGCAGTTAAGTGATTAGCCCAGCACGTAAACATTTGAATCAGGATTTGACCTCAGGTCTTCTTGACTCCAAGTCAATACTCTATCTGTTACCTGGGAGACCAGGCAAGATGAGATTTTAGTGGAGATTCACAGGAATCCAGGAAAGTCAGAAGATGGATATAAGGAAGGAGAGTATTTCAGGGATGAGGAATAATCAACGAAAATGTCTTGAATCTGGAGTTGAATGTCTTACATAAGGAAGAGCAAAAAGGTCCATGTCACTGGTGTATGTAGGGCAAAGGCTGTAGTGGACAGAGTGCTTGGCCTGGAATAAGGAAGACTCATCTTTCTGAGTTCAATCTATACTCAGATACTTCATAGCTGTGTGACCCTGAGTAAGTCACTTAGCCATGTTTGCCTTAGTTTCCTCTATAAAATGATCCAAAGAAAATGGCAAACCACTCAAATATCTCTGCCAAGAAAACCTCAAAATAAGACCACAAAGACTCAGAAATGACTGAACAATAACAATTATTCAATCCATAATATAATGATGCTTGATCATGATGATGGTATTATACAATTGAGGTAAGAGTCGTAGGACTTTATAGACATGGGGTAATCTTTAAATTCATTTTCAAGGTAATGCTTTATTATACTCATTTTACAAATGAGGAAACAGAAAGAGGGGCTGTGAAAGCATATTCTTGTTAAGTCCATAGTAGACATAAGGATTAACTTTGCCTTTTTTGAACTCAGTGCATTTAAACAGTCACACTCAACACTTTTTTCTTCTCTGGGAAATTAGCTGCAGAGTGGGATGGCATTACTTATCTTCCTTTCCCTTCAGAGAAGAAAACTAGCAGTAACTCTAGCTTCTAGCTGCCTATGGTTGGTTCTCTTCTCCAGGGGACCGGTGACCCAGCAGTCCTTTCCATCAGAATTAAATGGACCTGGTCCAAGCTGAGAGGCAGCCCTTGTATGCTTTCATATTCTCAAGGACACACAAAGCAAGTAAAGATTAGAACGAGTGATGCTGACTGAAAGATCATTAGAAAGCACAGGCTGTTACTGGTGTTTAATTAGACGGCTATTGGATTGCTAGGACCAAGGCAGACTTGCTCCTCATTTCCCATTTGACGGCCCCCAGTGGCAACATTTTAGAGATTAAGGCTTTCTTGCTACACTGGTAGTGTGTGGTATTTTGCTTTTTTGTTTTTTCCCCTCTCTAGTTTCTAAACCCACTGAGCTGAGAAATGGAATTCCCTGTTCTTGTCTTGCTGCTGGCTGATTAGCCACCAAAGGCTGCTACCTGCCGGCACTTTGGACTCTCAGTACTCCCTGCTCAGCTGTATTCATTTGCTAGTATCTTCTCTAAAATGTGTGTCTGCTGATTGTGTCCTTGTCCTTGAAGAAGGCACCCTGCCTTCTTCTATGGGAGAAAGTGAATCTGAGGTTGTATAACTGTCTCTCTCTATAAAATCTCCATGTTGGATAAACTATGATTTTATTCCCTCCAGATAAATGATTTTCCAGCTGCTTTTATTTTTCACCTGTGATGGAAATGGATATGGGAGGTTTTCCTAAACATGAAACCAGGAAAGAGAGCTCAGGGATGGAGGATGGGGACACAGAATAAATCTTATCACAGTGTCTCAGTGGCCAAATGCCTTTGATACCCTGTGGTTTTTTTTGTGTGTGTGTGGGTTCATTCTGATATTTGTCTTGCTCCAAGTGGGATGCCACATACAGTGGTAATACAACTGCCTAAATCTAGTTTGTGTGGCTAAGTCACAGTAGGATTAGTTTCTTGTGAAAAATAATTTATTCTGGTGGTTTGATTCTGGGATTCCTCCAAGTTACCACAAATGCAGCACAAATATGTTTCAAGGCATGTTTATCTAAAGTTTTCCTCAATGTGGAAATGAATGGTGTAAGATTGACTTTTTGAAAAAGTTTTTTTTCTTTTATTTTCTGAGCATTTACAAAAACAGATCAGAAAACCATGAGCCATAAAGAATATATACTTTGGAATATATACTTTTTCTTCAGTACTATGAAAATTCACTCAGAAAAAAAAACAATAGATTTTCATCTAATCAGGGGATTTCAAGGTTCCATTCATTCATTCTTCTAGTATATCCCCATTCCTCCAGGCAGAAATGAACATGGATCATTCCAGGGAGACCAATGTCTATCCTTTCCTTTTTAAAAACCTGTGGGAAGAAGAATTCACTACCAACCCCCTCATCTATTTCAGTGTTTATTAATTTTGTTCTTAGGAAGTTCTTCCTAAAGTCTAATTCAAATCCCTCCTGTTCAGTTGATTTCCTTTTTTATTTTAATCTTGTTCTGTATGTAGTAGAGATGGGGAGCAGCCAATCCATCCCGACTCCCTCCCCACAAACATACACATACATAAGAGTTATATATATGGGACATTAGAATTTAGTTTAAAATGTACCTATGGGGCGGGCGGCTAGGTGGTGCAGTGGATAAAGCACTGGCCCTGGAGTAAGGAGTACCTGGGTTCAAATCCAGTCTCAGACACTTAATAATTACCTAGTTATGTGGCCTTAGGCAAGCCACTTAACCCCATTTGCCTTACAAAAAAAACCCCAAAATAAAATAAAATGTACCTATGGGAATTCAAGTTAACTGATGAAAGTCATCCTCTTGCAGCTGAAAGGATTTAAGAACAATGTAATCTTTTCTGGGTAGAAATGGAATATGCAACAAGGGAGAAACTGGATTCCACATGACTTAATTTCCTTTGATAAAGGAATATCAGGGTCTTACTTTGAAATACTCCTGCCCACATTCATTCACAGTTAAAGACCCAGAATGTCATCACAGGATGTTTATAATGTATTTAAAAATGCCTGAAGAGATACATCTATGTCCTGTTCCTTTCATAAAATGGAGATGCTTCTCCGAGTGAGTCTAGAAAGGAATGAACTAGTAGGAGGCAGGCAAATCTGAAAGCAGTGTTGGAGTGATATCCTTAAGGGAATTTTTCTTTTCCTCCTTCCTTAATCAGCCCTGTAACTTTGATGGGAGTTACTGGACCAGTGAGAGAGACTGTATCTAGTGGGAGACAAAGACACACATATCAGATAAAAGGGAAACCAAAAGATATTCAATTGAAAGAAGAAATATCTTCAAGAAATGTGATCCCTGATCACCCAGAATTAGGAGATGTAGGAAAAGACTCTGGAAAACTAGCATGAGAGCTTTATGAAGAGTTCTCAGTTCTCAGGACTTGTGGGTTGTCTTTGTCATGAGGGTATCCTCCATATGTGCCAAGTGAACACTGGATTCTAAATGAGATCTCATTCTTCTCATTGGAACTATACATATCTGTAGATATCTGTCCATCTGTCTATCTGTCTATCTATCTATCTATCTGTCTATCTATCTAGCTATCTATATTTGAGCACCTGAGGTTTATGAGGTAGAATGTTTTTTACCATGCCCTCTTAGTAAATGTCTTTGTTAAGAGCTAATTGAGTCTACTGACTGATTATTAAAGAAAAGCATGGTGATCAGGACCTGTGAACTAGATTAGTAAATGTAACCACCCCTCTGGGGACACAATCTGAGAATTCAGGTGCTAGTTGGATGAGTTCACCAAGGGGGATGTTACACTTTCTGCCTGTAATTTAAGAAAACAGATGGTTTCCTGGATATCGCTTACACAAACCTTTATTATAAATCAAACAATTCATGTTTCCATGGAGGAAGGAAATGCTTCAGTAAGAATACATTAAAATATATAATTTCCAACTAAATATGAAATATAGTGAAAGTATCCTAAAGAAAGGGATAAGATATTTAAAATAGGCACACACGATCATTTCCCTGTGCCTACTCTTTGTTAATAAAAGGAGAATTTCTCATCCCTTTCTCCCCACGCATACAAGAGATGATAGCAGATAAGAGATGCTGTCAAATCCTGATCCATTAAAACCATGTAATAGCTAATATACAGCTTCCTTTCTACAATTCTAGAAAGAAAATGGAAACAAGGAGTCTGAAAAATGTCAAGATGGGGGAAGGTTAAAAAAAAAAGGAAAAAGGCATAAAGGGGATGCCCTGTGGGTCCTCAAAGTGAAGAGAAATCTGTGGTCAGTCATGCATTTGGGCCAGAGACTCAGTTTTTGTGTTTCCACAGGTTAGCAGGGGGTGTCACAAAGTGAACAACTCATTTTAAATCAAAGAAGCACACCAAGTTTCTGGTTAAGATAGAAGGAAGTCTAATTGTCCTGGGAGAAGAACAAGGACACTGTTGCCTGTAATGTGTTTGTAAAGAACCATGGAGAGTTTGGCTATAATCTTCCAGGCAGTCATCCATTCTGTGATTTTCGAATATTTATTTCTTATCCACTATGTACTATTCATTGCACTGAGGAATGAGAAAAAATATACAATCACTTCATCAACAAGAAGATATTAACTTTGTGTCAGAAACTTTGCTAGACATACATATCAAACAACCCCCCTAAAGGAAATGATATTCTAGTAGGGGGAGAAGGCATGTATGTGAATAAGTGAACAGATTAAATGAAATAAATATTAAGTGATTTGAAAGGAGATTGGGATGAGGAATGAGGAGATTCTCCTGGGGAAGGATGTAGGTTATTGTTATTCCCATTTTACAGCTGAGAAAACTAATGCAAATAGAGGCTAAATGACTTGCTCAGAACTCTAATAAACCAATTTGATTTAAATGGAGTGTACATAAGGAGGTAAAATCTAATCATGAGCAATAGGACATGATTGAAATGACTGTACTACAACAATTCGATTCTGATGATGATAGGGACAGATGTATCATCTGCCCATATTTGAATGTAAACAGTTTATAATTATTTAATTCCTAGTGATTGTTCATATTAATCTTTTTATGTTTCTTTTAACTCCTCAGTTTAAACTCAAAGTTTCTAGGAGTTCAGGTTTTGTCATCAGGAATGCTTATAATCCCTTTATTTCATTATTTTTCATTTATAGGACTATATTTAATTTTGCTGGGTAAATTATTCTTGGTTGTAAGCCCAAATCAATTACATACTGCACTATCAAATTCTAAGCTCTCTTCTCTTTTATAATGATAGCTCTAAATCATGTGTGAATTTGACTGTGGATCCTCAATATTTTAATTGTTTTTTTTTCTTTCTGACTGTTGTAGTATTTTTTCTTTGACTTGAAAGTTTAGATTTTGATTATGATATTCTTAGGAGTTTTAATTTTGGGATTTTTTCAGAAGATGACTGCTGAATTCTTGTTATTTCTATATTGCCCTCGGGAGCTAAGAGATATAGACATTTTCTTTTAAGATTTCTTGAAATAGGGTGGCTAGGTGGCATAGTGGATAAAGCACTGGCCCTGGAGTCAGGAGTACCTGGGTTCAAATCCAGTCTTAGACACTTAATAATTACCTAGCTGTGTGGCCTTGGGCAAGCCACTTAACCCCGTCTGCCTTGCAAAAACCTAAAAAAAAATATTTCTTGAAATGGGAACAGCTAGTTGGCACAGTGGATAGAGCACCAGCCCTGGAGTCAGGAGAATATGAGTTCAAATCTGCAAGTCATTTAATCCTGTTGCCTTAAATAAATAAAAATTTAAAAAAAGATTTCTTGAAATGAACTTCCAGTCAAGTTGGCAAAGAGAAGCCAGGAACATGTTAAGCTCTCCTAGGTTTCCTTCAGAAATGACATTAATCAAACCTTTTATCAGATTTTGGAGTGACAGAACCCACAAAAAAACAGAGTGAAATATCTTCCAGCAAAGTCTGTTGCAGGGAAATGTGGGTATGCCCAGGGCTGATGGTAGGAACCCAGGGCATGGGCAGCTGGGCAAATGGAAGACTAACCTGAGATCCTCACCTGTGGTAGCAGAGGTTTTTGCAATTTGAGCTGGCAAAACAGACAGGCTGGGAGAGCTCCAGCACAGGTGCCCAGGACCCCTCTTCAGTCAGTGGGGCTGCTCTGGATGATCTAACCTGTAGAGCGAGCCCCTGGCATTTCCAGCCTGGAGAAACTGGAAGGGTCTGACATTCCAGTACAAACAGCCCAGAGACAGCCCCAGATGTTTCCACCATTCCCAATAACCCAGGGAGCCAGTGGATGGTCCAGAGAGAGAGAGAGAGAGAGAGAGAGAGAGAGCCTCAGGCATTCCTTATCTGATTGGTCCAGTGAGCAACCCTCTAGAGTTCCTAACATTGACAGCCCCAGATGAGTAAGCAAGCCTCTAGGGTTCTCAACACCAAAACACAATGAGGAAACCCCTCTCCTAAAAGAAGAAAGTTGGGATAGGTAACAAATCCCAAATGAATAAGAAAAGTCAGAGAAAAAAGGTCTATTGAAAGTTACTCTAGAGAAAAGGATGGGCAAAAAAAAACACTCTCAGGAAAACGAAGGTGGAAGGGGTACTAATGTGAAGCTTTGGAAGAGAATGTGAATTCAGCTCTAACTCAGAGAGATTTCTTAAGAGAGCTCAGAAAGAATTTTAAAAGTCATATGGAAAAAATGGGGGGGGAATGCAAGAGAAAATTAACATCTTGCAACAAAAAGTGATAGAAGAAAACAAATCCTTTAAAAATACGATTCCTTTAAAAATAGAATTGACCAAATGGAAAAGAAGATGCAAAAGCTAACTGAAAAAACTACTTCCTTGAAAAATAGTCTGGGAATAGTGGAAGCTAATGATTCTATGAAACATCAAGAATTTGTTTAAAAATTTTTTTTGAATGAAAAAATAGAAGAAAATATAAAATACCTCACTGGTAAAAACAACTCACCTGGAAACTAGATCTAGGAGAAATAATTTAAAAATTATAGGACTACCAGAAAGATATGATCAAAAAAGACCCTGGATAGTCTTCTTCAGGAAATTGTCAAGAAGAACTGCCCTGATATTCTGAAACTAAAGGGCAAAATGGTCTTTGAAAAATTCACTGATAACTCCTGAAAGGGATTCCAAAATGAAAATGTCAAGGAATATTGTAATCAAACTCCAGAAACAAATAGAGGAAAAAATCCTGCAAGCAGTCAGAAAAAAGCAATTCAAATACTGAGGAGCCATAGTCAGGATTACACATGACCTGCTGAATCAACATTAAAAGTTCAAAGGACATGGGATATGTTATTATGGACCAGCACAAATGAGTGTATGTTTTCAGGGGGAAAAGGAGGTGGGGGCAAGGGAAGGAGGAACTGTTAGAAGGAAGGGAAGTAAGAAGAGAAAAGGGAAAGAAGGCAGTAAAGGTAGGTGGCAGTTAGATGGGAAGACAGATTGAGGGAGGTGGTATTCAGAAACAAAACATTAGTGAGGTGAAATAGGGTGAAAGAGGGGGGGAAAGTACAAATGAGGGGCAATAACATGAAGGGTAATAAAAAGTTAATAATTATAACTGTGAATGTGAAAGGAATGGACTCTCCCATAAACTAGAAGCAGATAGCAGAGTGGATTAAAAACCAGAATCCTACAATATGCTACTTACAAGAAACACATTTGAAACAGAGAGATACCCACAGGGTGAAGGTAAAAAGCTTCAACAGAATATATTATAATTCAACTGAAGTGAAAAAAGCAGGGGCAGTAATTCGTATTTCAGACAAAGCAATTGCAAAATTAGATCTCATTAAAAGGGATAAGGAAGGAAGCTACATTCTTTTAAAAGGTTCTATAGACAAATAAATAATTTCAATACTAAATACTAAAATTTCATTACTAAACCAAGTGGTATAGCACTTCTTAGAGGAGAGGCTAAATGAGTTACAGGAAGACATAGATAACAAAACTATAGTAGTGAGGGACCTCAACCTCCCACTCTCAGAATTAGGTAAATCTAACCATTAAATAAACAAGAAGGAAGTTAAGGAGGTAAATAGAGTTTCAGAAAAGTTAGTTATGATAGCTCTTTGGAAAAAAGTTGAGTGGTGGATAGAAAGGAATATACTTTTTTTCCCCTGTGGTATATGACCCACAAAAAAATTGACCATGTATTAGGGCATTAAAAACCTCATAATCAAATGCAGAAAGGTGGAAATATTAAATGCATCCTTTTCAGATGATGATGATGATGCAACAAAAATTACATGCAATAAAGAGCCATTGAAAGATAGACCTAAAATTAAGTGGAAATTAGATATAACCTAATTTTAAAGAATGAGCAGGTCAAACAACAAATTATAACAATAATTAATAATTTTATCTAAGACAATGACAAAAAAGAGACAACATACTAAAACTTGTGAGATACATTCAAAGCAGTTATTAGAAGAAATATATCTCTGAATGCACAATAAAATAGAGAAAGAGGAGATCAATGAATTGAACATACAACTAAAAAAATCTAGAGAAAGAACAAATTAAAAATCCACAAGTAAATACCAAATTAGAAATTCCAAAAATTAAAGGAGAAATTAATAAAATCAAAAGTAAGAAAACTGTTGAACTAATAAATAAAAAGAGTTGATTTATGGAAAAAACAATAAGATAAACTTTGGTTAATTTGATTTAAAAAAGAAGAAACCAAATTATCAGTAATAAAAATAAAAGTGGTAAATTCACCACCAGTGAGGAGTAAATTAAAGTAATAATTCAGAGCTATTTTGCCCAAGTGTATGTCAATAAATTTGACAAAAATATAAACCACCCAAGTTAAAAGAAGAGGAAATTAGATAGTTAAATAACCCCATCTTAGAAAAATTGAACAAGTCATCAATGAATTCACTAAGGGGAAAAAAAATCTTCAGGGCCAGATGGATTCACAAGTGAATTCTATCAACATTCAAGTTTCACTTCTATTTACACTATTTGGAAAAATAGGTGAAAGAGTTCTGCCAAACTGCTTCTTTGCCACTAATATGGTGTTGATACTTAAACCAGGAAGAGTCAAAATAGAGAAAGAAAATTATGGACCAATTTCCCTAATGAATGTGGGTGCAAAAAACTTAAATAAAATCTTAGCAAAATGATTACAGCAAGTTACCATTAGAAGAATATGCTATGAACAAGCAGGATTTATACCAGGAATGCAGAATTGGTTCAATATTAGGAATACTATCACTATAATTGACCATATCAATAGCAAACCTAACAGAAACCATGATTATTTCAATAGATACTAAAAAAAATTTTTGACAAAGTACAACACCCATCCTTATTGAAAACACTAGAGAGCAAGGGAATAAATGGAATGTTCCTTAAAATGATAAGCAATATCTATCTAAAACCATCAACAAGAATTATATGTAATGGGGATAAGCTAGAAGCATTCCCAATAAACTGGGGGTGAAACAAGGGATGTCCATTATCACACTACTATTCAATATTGTATTAGAAATGTTAGCTTTAGCCATAAGAGAAGAAAGATAAATTGAAGAAACTGGAAGAGGTAATGAAGAAGCAAAGCACTCACTCTTTCCAGATGTCAAGATAGTATACTCAGACAAGCCTAAATCATCTAAAATCAACTACAAAAACTACTTGAAACAATTAACATATTTAGCAAAGTTGCAGGATATTAAATAAACCCACATAAATTATCAGCATTTCTATATATTACCAACAAGTCACAACAGTAAGAGACAAAAAAGAGAAATTCCATTTAAAGTAACTGTGGATAACATAAAATACTTGGGAGTTTACCTTCTAAGGCAGACTCAGAAACTCTATGAAAATAGCTGTAAAACACTTTTCACATGAAAAAAATCAGATCTAAATAACTGGGCAAATGCCAATTGCTCATAGGTAGGCTAAGCTAAAATAATAAAAATAGCAATTCTACCTGAATTAAATTACTTATTCAGTGCCATACCAATCAAACTTTCAAAACATTACTTTATTGAGCTAGAAAAAATAGTAACTAAATTGATATTGAGGAATAAAAGGTCAAGAATATCAAGGAAATTAATGAAGAAAAATGCAAAGAAAGGTGTCCTAGCCATACCAGATCAAAACTGTTTGATATTAACTAGGAAAAAGAGAGATAGATTAGTGGAAAAGATTAAGGGCAAAAGAAAAAATAGTAAATGAAGATAGTAATATACTGTCTGATAAACCCAAAGGTTGTAGTTTCTGGGATAAGAACTCACTCTTTGAGAAAAACTGCTGGGAAAATGGAAGATAGTATGACAGAAATTAAGCTTAAATCAACATTTCATACCCTATATCAAGCTAAGGTCAAAATGAGTACAGAATTTAGACATTTAGACATAAAAGATGATATCTTAAGCTAATTAAGTGAGAAATTGTTTACTTGTCAGATCTATGGAATGGGGAGCAATTTATTATGAAAGAAGAGATAGAGAACATTATAGAATGCAAAATATTTTGTGCAAATAAAATGAAAGCAACCAAGGTAAGTTGGAAAACAATTTTTATAGCTACTGTTACTGACAAAGGATTAATTTCTAAAATATATAAGAGAGCTGAATCAAATTCATAAGAATACAAGTCATTCCTCAATTGATAAATGGTCAAAGGATGTGAAAAGGCAATTCTTAGATGAAGAAATTAAAGCTATCTATAGTCACATGAAAAAATGCTCTAAATCATTATTAATTAAAGAAATGCAAATTAAAACAACTCTGAGATACCACCTCACACTGATCAGATTGAGGAATATGACTAAAAAGGGAAATGATCAATGTTGGAGGGGATATGGGAAAACTGGGATGCTAATGCATTGATGGTGGAATTGGGAACTGATCTAGTCTTTCTGGAGAGCAATTTGGAATTATACCCAAAGGACAATAAAATTGTGCATATCTTTGATCCAGCAATACCATTACTAGGTCTGTATCCCAAAGAGATCATAAAAAAGGGGGAAAGACCCACATTGACAAGAATATTTATAGTAGGGCAGCTAGGTGGTATAGTGGATAAAGCACTGGCCTTGGAGTCAGCAGTACCTGGGTTCAAATCAGACACTTAATAATTACCTAGCTGTGTGGCCTTGGGCAAGCCACTTAACCCTGTTTGCCTTGCAAAAACATAAAAAAAGAATATTTATAGTAGTTCTTTTTTGTAGTGGCAAAGAATTGGAAATTGTGGGTATATCCAACAATTGGGGAATGACTGAACAAATTGTGATGTATGAGTGTGATAGACCACTATTGTTTTATAAGAAATCATGAGGGATGGAACTTCAGAATAGCCTGGAAAGACTTACATGAACTGATACAGATTGAAGTGAGTAGAAGCAGAAAAACATTGTACACATTGATAGCAACACTGGGTGATCATCAGCTATGATGGACTTGTTCATTTCAGCAGTACAATAAACAAAGACAATTCTAAAAGGCTTGTGATAGAAAATACCATCCATATCCAGAGAAGGAATGTGGAGTTTAAATGTAGACCAAGCCTTACAAGCTCAAAACCATGCAAAAAATGATTGTTGAAAGTGACCGTTGTAAAAATAAATAAAATATTTTTTAAAAAAGATTTCTTGGAGTGGCTAGGTGGTGCAGTGGACAGAGCACCAGGCCTGGAGTCAGGAGTACCTGAATTCAAATCCAACCTAAGACACTTAATAATTACCGAGCTGTGTGGCCTTGGGCAAGCCACTTAACCCCATTTGCCTTACAAAAACCTAAAAAAAAAAATTTCTCGTATTTTTATGTTTGTTCATGGCATTTAAGACCTCATTCTTTTATTATTTTGTTTTTTTTCGTTTTTGCAAGGCAGTAGGATGAAGTGGCTTGCCCAAGGCCACACAGCTAGGTAATTATTATATGTCTGAGGCTGGATTTGAACCCAGGTACCCCTGACTCCAGGGCTGGTGCTCTATCTACTGTGCCACCTTAGATCATTCATTCTTACATTCTTTTCTCCTCAATCTGTTTCCCAGGTCTGTTGTTTTTGTTATGAGATATTTTATATTTTCTTTTGTTTTTCAGTCTTTTGTGTTATCTTATATTTTTTGTTGTTTCATGAATTCATTGACTTCTATTTAATCCATTTTATTTTTAAGAACTTTGTTTTTGGGGCAAGGTTTTATACCTTTTATGCCAATCTGTCAATTCCCTTCCCAATTCCTTCTTCCATAGCTTTCACTTCTTTTTTATTGTTCCCCCTCTTAGGCTCCCATTTCATTTACTAAAACAAAACAAAACAATTTTTAAAACTGCTTCATCTTGGAGCAGCTAGGTGGCACAGTGTATAAAGCACCAGCCCGGGAGTCAGGAGTACCTGGGTTCAAATCCAGTCTCAGACACTTAATAATTACCTAGCTGTGTGGCCTTGGGCAAGCCACTTAACCCCATCTGCCTTGCAAAAACCTAACAAAAACCCTGCTTTATGTCTTTCAAGAATTCTAATTAAATTTGTATCCATACTGTTACAAAATTTAAGACTTTGCTCCTATGACAATAGTTAATTTATAATAATTTTCTTCTTCTGGGATTCTGTCTTGAGCATCTCTGTCAAGCGAATAACTTTTTATTAAGATTCTTTTTTTAATTATTTTTATGGTGAGATCTTGTTTTGTTTATTTATTCTTCCAAATTACTTCCTGACTTAAGACCTCATGATAGAGCCTGGTTCTATCCACTTCTGGAAGTAAGGTCCTGCTTTTTTAGGATGTTGAATTTTGTATTATTTCAGGATCTTGGGGATAAATGTGAAGTTCTATATAAATTTAAATTTTTTCTTCATGAATATAGGATACACGAAGCTAAGACTAGGCTAAAATTCATTTGAAAGTTTTTTTGGATATTTCAATGGATTGAGTCAACATGGGAGGTGGGGAAAACAATATCGTAGAATATATATACATATATTTATATATATATATATGTGTATATATATATTTATATATACATTATATGTGTGTATATATATATGAATGATACATGGTGACAATAAATAAATGAAACTTCTGCTATCCTCTGTGCCAGCCAGATCATGTTAGGAGTACTGTGTTCAATTCTAGGTACCACATTTTAATAAGGAAATTAATAAGCTGGAGGAGTCCAAAGAACAAGAGACTAGGTAAGATGAGAATCTGTTGAAGAAACTAGGGATGGTTAGGCTAAAGAACAGAACTCTTAGAGGAAAAGAGAAACTGTGTTCAAGTAGAAAGTAAAAAGATTATCATTTGGAAGAGGGATAAAATTTGTCCATTAGACCCAAAGGGTAGAAGTAAGAAGAATATGTCTAAATTGCAAAGAAACAGAATTTGGTTTGACTAAAGTATTTATTCAACAAAATTGCCAACAAAGGTATAGACTGATTTGAAAAATGTAAGATCAGCTTGATGACCAACCATAATTCCACAGGACTGATAAAGTATGTAGCTCATCTATTGATAGAGAAGTGATGGACTTAGCATGCAGAACAATTTATATGTGTGAGCATAAATTTACATATATAAGTATATATGTACATCTGAGTATATGTAATACACACACACACACACACACACACACACACACACATATATATATATATATATATATATATTTATATATAGCATGACCAATATGAGAATTTGTTTTGCCAATACATATTTGTTACAAGAATCCTTCATTCCCATTTTTTCTCAAATTGTTTGGAGGCCTGAGAGGAAAAGAAAGAAGTAAAGGCTTGATCATTGAAAAAAATAAAAGTCAATCAAATTCTGTCAAATTCTCTCTCTCTCCCAAAATGGGTCCTTTTATTTTATTTTTCAGGTAGGTGAGAGTTGTGCATTGTTGTAAACCAAGAGAAAGAACCAATGGAAAGTAAGATTGTTGATGAATCAAAGTCGTGGGGGAAGTAGAAGTATCTAGGTCTTGATCTTCTAAAGGGATGTTTATTTATGGTTTTTTAATATTTATTTATTCTCTTTTTGTACAAATAATGTTTTTATACATTAATAAAATATTCTTGTTTAAGAGTAAGCAGAATACCCCCACCCCCCCACAAAATATAGACTTGCTTGAGCAATAAAGTAAAGGGGAGAGAAAAAAATTAAAATAAAAAAATGATAGTAATAATTGTAGGTATGGCCAGGTGGCACAATGGACAGAGCAGTGACCAATAGTGACTTTGGAAGACATGTTTATGATCTTAGTGTTATCTTTGACTTTCCTTTGCTTTTACTTCTCAAATGTAGTTGCTTCCTTGTCAACTCTAGCTCTACAATATTGCACAAATTCACCCCTCCCATTTATATTCCCATTATTATTAATTTTTTTCTTCCTTCCTAATCCCACTCCGGTCTTACCATCATTAAGATGTCTTTTCCATCCATTTTTATAAGAAGCAAATCTGACTACATAAACTTTGCTCCATTTCCCTCCAGTCCACTTCAAAGTACATTTCTACCTTGCCTTTTACCCCCTTCCTTCCCTCTCTCTTTTAGAAATAAACATCCCTGAGCGGAGCCAAGATGGCAACTAGAGAGGAACATCTCTTAGGAGCTCTGTCATAAAACTTTGAAACTAAGGACTCTAACTAAACTTTCGAGAGACAGAACCCACAAAGGGACCCATTGAGGAAGTTCTCCTACTCAAGGTAACCTGGAAAAGAGCAGAAAGGCTCTGCTCCCTGGGATCAGATGGGCAGCCCACCAGAGGGGTGACCCGCCAGAACAAAAGAACTTCAGCCTCCTGGAGGCAGCCCCAGGGCACTGGGAGCCGAGGCTCACAGCAGTGGGGGAGTCTCCTTCGCTATGCCCTCGGGGAGCACCAGCACAAAGTGGGGGAAAAGCGGGGGACCTCTGCCAGAACCAGCATGTGAAACCCAGCCCTCATGGCACACAGCCAGCAATATGGTCTTTTGGCAGCCCAGATCCAGTAACAGAAGCAGGTGGAGTGGGTAAGCAGGAGCACCCAGGGCATGAACCCATTGAACCTAGGGAGGGGAGTGAAGAGAGAGACTGTAGAACTCTGATCTCTGCCCCTGGAACAGGACTCTGGGGCTCTGACCACATTCATATCCTGATCGCAGTCTAGGCCCCCCCATAGAACAGTAGGACCCCCCCCACCTCAGCTCCATGGCAGAGGGGGGGCGCTTATGGTCATTCACAGACCAGGAGGGAGGACAGAGCCTCACACACTGAGACCCTTGTGGGAGTTTCCCAAAAGCTCAGGAAGCACCCCAAAACCAGGCTCAGTATGGGACAATGAGCAAGCAGAGAAATAAGAGGAACATCATTGAGAAATATTTTTCATATGAGCCCAAGAAGGATCAAAATACTCAGTCTGAAGATGAGGAAGCACAAGCTCCTGCATCTAAAGACTCCAAGAAAAATAGAAATTGGGCTCAGGCTATGACAGAGCTCAAAAAAGACTTTGAAAATCAAATGAGGGAGTCAGAAGAAAAACTGGGAAAAGAAAGGAGAGAGATGCAGGAAAAACATGAAAATGAAGTCAGCAGCCTAATCAAGGAAATCCAAAAAAATGCTGAAGAAAATAGCATGCTAAAAACCAGCTTAGGTCAAATGGATAAAATAGTTCAAAACATTATTGAGGAGAAGAATGCTTTAAAAAGCAAAATTGGCCAGATGGAAAAAGAGATAAGAAAACTCTCTGAGGAAAACATATCCTCCAGACAAAGAATAAAACTCAAGGAGATTGATGAATTTACAAGAAACCAGGATTCATTACTTCAAAACCAAAAAAAAAAATTAGAAGAAAATGTGAAACATCTCATTGAAAAAACAACTGATATAGAAAACAGACCTAGAAAAGATAATTTAAAAATTATTGGAATACCTGAAAGTCATGATCAGGAAAAGAGTCTTGACATCCTTTTCAAAGAATTACTACAGGAAAATTGCCCTGATATTCTAGAAGCAGAGGACAAAATAGAAATGGAGAGAATCCACCGACCCCCCCCCCCCAAGAAAGAGATCCCAAAAAACCAACCCCTAGGAATATTATAGCTAAGTTCCAGAACTCCCAAGTCAAAGAGAAAATATTACAAGCAGCAAGAAGGACACAATTCAAATATCATGGAGCTGCAGTCAGGATCACACAGGACTTAGCAACAACTACATTAAAAGCTCATAGGGCTTGGAATATAATATACCGGAAGGCAAAAGAGCTTAGAATGCAACCGAGAATCAACTACCCAGCAAGGTTGAATGTTCTCTTCCAGGGAAAAAGATGGACTTTCAATGAATGAGGGGAATTTCAAATGTTCCTGTTGGAATGGCCAGAGCTGAACAGAAGGTTTGATCTTCAGATACAGGACTCGGGTGAAACAGAGAGAGTGGAGGAGAAGGGGAAAATATGAGGGACTTGATGATGATGAACTGCATGTATTCCTGCATAGAAAAATGACACTGATAATACTCATATGAATCTTCTCAGTTAATAGAGTAGGTAGAGGGAGCTTTTGTAGTTGAAGCACAGGAGAAAGCTGAATTTGAAGATAAAATATGGTGTAAAAAATGGAGTCAATAGAAAAAAGGGAAATGTAATGGGAGAAAGAAAAAGGAGAGGGGGACTAGGCCAAGATATCTCATATAATAAGTTTTTTTTTCTTTATTACAATGAGCTATTGCAATGATATGGAAGGGGGGAAGGCAAGGGGGAATGAGGGAATCTTCGCTCTCATCAGAGGTGGTTAGGAGAGGAAACAGCATATATACTCAATGGGGTATAGACATCGGGAGTAAGAAGGAGGGGGGGACAGGGGGAAGGGGGGGATGTGAGTGATGGAGGAGAGGATGGCCCATGGGGGGAGAGTGGTCAGATATAACACATTTTCCTTCTTTCTTCTTGCAAGCGACTGGGATTGGATGGCCTGTCTGGGACCATAGGGCCAGGTGGAAACTGAGCCTAAGGGATGGTAGGGGGGCTCAGGACCTCTTGGCCCCAGGACCAGGGATATGTCTGCTGTGCCACTCAGCTACCCTACAGCAGAGTCAGAGTGAAAGGAGAGAGAAAATATAGTACATGGTAGTGGAGAAATACGAAAGGAGGGAGTTGCAATCAGCAATGGCAACAGTGGAAAAATATGGAAGTAACTTTTGCGATGGACTTATCATAAAGAATGTGATCCACCCGCAACAGAGTTGTTTGTGTTAAAACAAAGACTGAAGCACATTTTTTATTATTATTATTTGGGGGGGGTGCAGGGTAAATGGGGCTGGGTGACCTGCCTGGAGCTGCATAGCAGGGTGATCGTTGGGTGTATGCAGCCAGATATGGGCTCGCATGCTCCTGGCTCCAGGGCTGGTGCTCTGTCCATTGTACCACCTGGCCATACTTATAATTATTACTATTTTTTTTAAATTTTATTTTTTTCTCTCCTCTTTATTGCTCAAGCGAGTCTATATTTTGTGGGGGGAGGGGGTATTCTGCTTACTCTTAAACAAGAATATTTTATTAATGTATAAAAAACATTATTTGTACAAAAAGAGAATAAATAAATATTAAAAAAAATAAACATCCCTTTTAGAAGATCAAGACCTAGATACTTCTACTTCCCCCATGACTTTGATTCATCAACAATTTTACTTTCCATTGGTTCTTTCTCTTGGTTTACAACAATGCACAACTCTCACCTACCTGAAAAATAAAATAAAATAAAATATTTCTTGACTTTATAAGTTATTATTCTTTCTCCTTTTCCTTTCATCATCAAACTCCTTGAAAGAGTTGTCTACATACACTGCTTTCCTCCAGCTCCTTTCACTCCTTATTCCCTGGCTTACATCTCTTGACTCTATGAAACATTCTGCTAGCATCAGAACTGTGATTGATGCAGTGACCAATAGTGACTTTGGAAGACAAAGATTTTCTCTTGGTTTAATGTCCTTGATCATAGTTCTTTAGGGGGAAGTATAGGAATGGAATGAAGCCTGTATTTCTGACATGGAAAATGTTTTTATTTGTTTTGCTTAACTAAACCTTTATGGGAGAGGGTACTTTAGGGGTGTGGAAAGTTAGTAGGTTAGAAGGGATCTTTGGGAACTGACAGTTATTTAAAAAGAAAACCAGGCATCAATTTAGCATTTATTTAAAAACACACTTTTCTCTTCAGCTGAAGATTTCTCTTCAGCTGAAGATTACCAGTAACCACCAAGTCCTGTGAACTATTCTCAGTCTTAATTATCTTTGTTCTCTTTGGGAAACAGTTGACCAATCTTTCCTCCTTGCATTTCCTTAGGCTTCTCTGAAACAGCACTTACCTTATTCTGATCCTGTCTTGCTAACCTGACTCTATCTCTTTTCCTTGTTCTTTTCCCCTCCTTCCACTCCAATTGTAGATATTCCATCAAGATTCTTTCCTTATCTTTCTTTTCCATTTGCTTTGCTTTTGGGCTCTGTAGATTCAGCTCTCATCACCGTATGGGTGACTTTCAGTTCTTAAAGCTAGTCCTGATCTCTTCTGTGTTCCAGAACTGCCCATCTAATTGCCTTCTGAACAGTTCCACCTGAATGAAAGGCAATAGTGGAGCAAAAATATGGCATTTGGAATCAGAAAACCTGGGCTTAAATTTTATTTCTGCTTCTTATTTATCTATATGACTTTAAGCAGGTCTCTTAAATTCTCTGGACCCCTGTTTCCTCAACTATAAAATGAAGGATTTGGGAAGAAATGATTTCCAATTCCTCTTACAATTTTAAAGTCTATGATCCTATATCTTGTTACTACCTAAAACTCAAAATACCTAATGCTGAACTTATTTCTTCTCTGTTTCTCAGTAAACCATGTCTTCCTCCAGATTTCCTTATTTATATTAGTTGGCAGGACTATTCTCCCTGTCACTCAGGCTCAAAACCTGAGTCATCTTTGATTTCTCTCTCTTTGCCCTCGCAGCCAATCAGTCGAGTCTTGTCAATTCTACCTCCATGACTTTTCTTGCCACCTCCTTTCTATTCCTACTGCTACCCACTAAGCTGACCTCTTTTTCCCAGTAACTCAAAGTAATTGCTTCATTTCCTTCTGGTTTCCCATAGCATTTTTTTGTATATTTTCCCTGTCACTTACCATATATTCCCTTGTATTAGTGCACACTTTACATCCTCTCCTGTACTATGTTACAATGTTTGTATTTGATTAGGGATTCCTGGACTCTTTGCCAGAAATATTCACTATATTAATCTCCCAAATTCTTCAGAATCTTCTTCAGTTCAGACAGTGATCTTTTGACTTTGTAAGTAGCACATGTAGGAGGACTGATTTCTACACAGTGCCAGGGACTGAGAACACATCCATCATTGGGAGACATTCATTAGACATCTCCTACAGTGAAACATAATGATGTCACTAGTCAAGGACTCAACAGGTAAGGTGGGGGTGAGAAAGTGGAAGTGAGTACTAAAAATTGGACATGAGAAGGTAAACTATGAAGGGATGGAATAGGAATCATAAAGAGTGATATTGCAGGGATATCCCAGATCTCAGTAAACCTAGAAGAATCTTAACAACTTCAGAGTCAAGGCAAGAGACCTCCCAGATTACTGGAAGCTCCATTTATTCTAACTCCAGAAAATTTTGCTATATGTCCCAGGATCAGTGTGTAATGCAATTGACAACCTGAATCCCCATTCAATTAATTCTCTGTTACTATACTATATAGGAGACACATAAATTCAAGGTCAAAATAATTTAACATATGAAATAAAGGAGAAAGAGCAGAAGAAGAAAGAAGAAAAAGAAGAGGCCAATGAAGAGGAAGAAGAGGAGGAAGAAGAGAAAAAAGAAGAGAAGAAGAAGAAGAAGAAGAAGAAAAAGAAAAAGAATTGATCAGTGAAATGATTTATATACAAATAGGTGCAATTCACCATAGGGGAACTATGATACCATCTCTCTTTATTCCTCTGACTCCCTAGCACTAGGTTGAATGGTACAGAGTCACTTCATAACTTACAGTTTCAGTTTGTCCATCCATCAATAAACAAATATTAAGCATGAGCTATGTTTCAGATCTTGTGCTAAGTACCTGAATTTTTAAGAAAGAAGCAAAGGATAAAAAGACAAAAAATCCCTGTCCTCAAGGGTAGCTCAAGTGATCAGAAGAGACAATATGCAAACAACTATGAACAAATAAGATATATAAATGACAAATAGAATATAATTAAGAGAGGGAAAGCACTGGAATGAAGAGCTGTTGGGAAGGGTTTCCTATAGAAGATGCAATTTTAATTAGTCCTTGAAGGAAATGAGAGATGGCAAAAAGTAGAGATCTAGAAAGAGAACATTCCAGATATTGTGGGGTGGGGGTACAGGTAGGGAAAATACCTGGAGCTCAGAGATGGAGTGGCCCTGGTTCATGGAGTAGTAAGGAGATCACTGCCATTGGACAAAAGAGCGTATGTGAGGGAGTAAGGTGTAAGAAGACTGAAAAGGTAAAAGAGGGCCGGGTTATGAAGGACTTTGAATGCTAAACAGAGCAGGCTGTGTTTGATCCTGGAGACAACTGGGAGAACTTATGATGATGGGGATTTCCTGTGTTTTAGGAAAAATTACTTTAGGAAAGGCATGTTAGTGGCTGAATAGAGAATAGACTGGAGTGGACAGAGACTTGAGGAAAGTAGACCTACTAAACAGCCTTTGCCTATAGTCCAGATCTGAGGGTGATCAGGGTCTGCACTTAAGTGGTGGCAGCATCAGAGGGGAGAAGGGGACATATAGGAGAGATGTGGTGAAATTGAAATTTAAGGGTTTTGACAACAGATTGGAAATAACTGGGAAAGGATAAAAGGTGGTAATAATAATAATAATCAATGATTATAACTAACATTTATATATAACAAGCACTATAAAATTATTTCATTTGATCCTCAAAATAATCATGGGAATTAGGTGCTTTTCATTTTGCACATGAGGAAACTGAGGCAAATGGGTTAAATGACTTACCCAGGATTACTCAGCTTTCTGAGATCTAATCTGAAGATAGGTCTACCTGACTACAGGTAGTGCATCCTATTCATTGTACCACCTAATCTAAACATGAAGGACTAGGAAGATAGTGTTTACCTCTACAGTAATAGAGAATTTAGAAGGAAGGGAGAATTTAGAGGGAAAGCAAATGAGTTTGATTTTTGGATCCACTGAGTTTAAGATGTCTACTGTTCATCCAATCCCATGTGTCTGAAAGACAGGTGGGGAAATGAGATTGGGAATCAGCAGGATAGGGGCATCAGGGGCAGAATAGGTAGATTGAAGAATAATCAGCACAAAGATGGCAACTGTTGTTGATGTTATGAAATTCATGACTGCTGATGTTACTTGGGACAACATAAGGGAATACACAATAGTGGCATATGCTTAGGATTCAATGTTACCTGGCTTCTGAAATCCTATGCAAAATATCTTCCATCAGGATGAATACCTGTACCTGAGGTATTTGTCTTTGTCAGTAATATATCTCACCTGAAGTCTAGAATTACTAGGTCCCTGAAAGATTTACCAGGGGGTCATGGACAGTATGTCTGGGCTGCTTAATGCACTCTTCTTCCTCATCCTTGCTCCCCCCAACCCAAAGCTTGCCTCTCCCTTATCCTGTTTATATAGCTTCCATTATGAGTCCAGAAACCCTTTCTAAATTTGCCAGCTTATGGAGCTCTATTCACTGATCAGATGGTATATGGTGATCAGCAAACCCAAGCATTGTGAGAGACAGAGCTCAGTGAATTTTTTCCCAATGTGTCAGGAATGCCCTTAGACACAGGCATTATGGAAAAATGATCCAGGTGAGGGACAAGCTATTGTAGAACAGCACCTTCTTTGCTGAAGAAGCAGTTTGCATCAAAGAGCAATGATTACTGAACCAAGTCTTCCATTCAATAAATCTTAAAAGGAATGACTGTCTTCTGATTCTTTCTGTCCCATCAGCCAAATGTGGCAAGATCTTTTGAATGGTCTGTTAATGTGTGTGTTTGTGTGTGTGTGTGTGTGTGTGTGTGTGAGAGAGAGAGAGAGAGAGAGAGAGAGAGAGAGAGAAACAGACATACAGAGACAGAGAGAGACAGAGAGATGGAAAAATAGAGAGACAGAGACAGAGAGTTTGAGATTGAGATTGATCCTGAATTTGGCTCTCAGGGTCCTGGATATCTGTTCCATTTTGTGTTTCTAAACTTTAGTAGAGGTGACTGAACAGTGATTCTGAGATAAAGATCAGAAGTGGTAGAGCTAGTTCTTACTGGCTAGGATTACGTAAGTCCATTTTTACATTTTTATTATGAGCATTTATACCTCAACAAATTACCAAACATTACAAAACAGGGTCTAGATTTATTGTTTTGTTGATTGTCTAGTTGTATACTGTACATTAAATTTAAAAATGTGTCTTGTGCATTTTGTTGTTTTCATCTGGAGATCATTGTTACACATTTTACCACCACTTTACAGCTTTTTTAAAAAAATTAGAAAGATTTTATTTGTTTTGAGTTTTACAATTTTCCCCCAATTTTGCTTCCCTTCCCCCACCCCCCACAGAAGGCAGTTTATTAGTCTTTACATCATTCCTATAGTATGCTTTGATCTAAGTTGAATGTGATGAGAGCAGTGTACAGCTTTGTAGGAATCTCTATGTCTTCAAAAGCTCAGAAGCTCCTGGGTCCATTACTTAGTGATGGCTATCCTGGAAGAAATGCTTCCTAAAGTTACAACAATGCTTCCTGGAAATGATGATCTCCCCAGGAGACTGGGGCCAAGCAAAACCCCAGAAGCTATGCACCCTAAGGAAGATATTCATACATTGCAAGTCTGAGATGAAGGTGAAGTGACTGTTCAGCAGTTCCACAAATTGTCTCATGTTTTAATGTTTTAGGTATCAACCTCTTGGGAAAGTACAATAGAAGTTATGAATTACTGTTTTGTGTTTTAAGTCTTTGTCAGTAAGCACTTAGAAATCTTTTGTCTTTCAAACATTTCTTTCTTTATTTTAGTGGAGGAAATAAATAACTGTCCTACACCTTATCAAGTTTTTACATTGAGTACTTTTCTATAATGGAGTCTATTCATTCCTCTTAAAGAGTCTTCAGGCATGAGAAATCTTTTCTGGCGTTCTGAGGTTGTTGCATAAAGTACTGAAGAAATCTAACTTATATCTTTAAATTCCAGGACTTCCAAGAGTTAGAACCAGTCTGTGTGAGTACAGAACTCAAACCTGTTAGAAGAAGAGGACACCCCAGCTCTCCTGGGTCAGTAGACACATAGACATGGCAGTTTTTTTTCCCCTATTAACTCTTTACTTTGTTATTCTCTAGCTTCTCCTTAAAGTTGGTATGTCCATCCTGGTTTGGGGTTTTGTTTTCCTGTCTCAAAATAGAAGGGAAAATAAACATCAAATACATTTTCACATTTCTCCCAGAAAGTTCCTCCCTTCCCCCTGACCCTTTTCCAGTTAAACAAATACCCCTAAACACTTTACAGAGACCTTTCTTCTCACTTCATCTATCTCTAATGGGTGGTACTCTAAGCAGTTAGAAAACACCAAAATAAAAACAAATTTATTCCTGATCATGCTAGAAATCTACAAAGCAGATTGCCAATATTTGTGAGCTCCTTGAGGAGAGGGGTTGTTTTGTTATGTTTGAGTTCCCTATGGTGTCTAGAATGGTTCTTTGAACAACTCAATAAATATTGACTGGATAAATGAATGTACCAGATGGAATTTGAGATAGAACTTGAAAAATGCCTAGAAATTTTATAGTAAGAGATAGTAGAGGGAGATAATTCCACACAGAGAGAACATGAACGAGAGTATGAGTAGAGGAAAGCAGAGGATATTCAGGGAATTTGGCCAGGATATAAGGTTCATATAGAAAAAATAGTAGGCCAAAGAACAAGAAAAGTAGACTTATGGAGAGCCTTGAATATTAGAATAAATAGTTTGGACTTCATTTCATGGGAAATATGAACCAAAGAGAATTTTTGAGCAGAGAAAGACATGAACGAGAATTACTTTAGTAATTTTTAAATCTCTTAGGAAAGGGGAGAAATTGAAGGCTTCAAAACCATTTATAATGACTAAGTCTGAAAATGAAACCCTTCAAATGGAAATGCAAACAAACCAACAAACAAACCAATATGGAGAGCTATTTATGAATTTACATGGTGACAAAAGGATCCCATGAAACTCTTCCAAAGGAGCCATTGAGAAAGGTCACTTGCTTCTCCCCTCTCTTTTTTTCTCACAGTATCAATAAGCTGGTTAAGACTCTCTATTCCTTTCTTATGGAAGTACAGGGCAGTGACCAAGAACAGCTTTCTGGAGAAGAACCACTAAATTGCAAAGGTGAGGAAATCAACATAAGACTTTGGACCCAGCACTTCAGTGAAAATGAAGTGATAAGGAGGTCAGAGACAGAAAGGAAGGGTCCATAATATTACTTTTTGTGGAAGCAAAGAACTAGAAATAAAAAAAATGCCATAGGTGTATGGAGAATGAGTATTCCTGGCCCATACATCTAAGTTGTCCAGAAATGATTAGGGAATGACTGACAAAACTATATAATATGAATGAATTGGGAATGTTATTACACCATGAAAAATGACAAATCTGAGAAATTCAGAGAAACACAAAAATGCCTATGAATTTATACAAGCAAAGCAGTCAGAATCAGAAAAATAATTTACATGACTACAATAATGTAAATGAAAATGATAATAAAAGGCAAGGGGCCATAGATGAAAGGCAATGATCAATATTTTTCTGGGGAGAGGTGATGAAACATTTCTTTTCCTAGTGAAGACACAGGACTCTAATGCTGGGCAATGCTATGTACCTTGTCAGATGTGGCCACAGCAGTGGCTGCTTTTAACTTACTGTTTTTCTTCACAACAACGAATAGTTATCTAGGGGGAGGGGAGAAGATAGAGAGGTGAAAAGTCTCAGAAAATGTGGTTTAAAAGGGCAAAAGGAAAAGATACATTTTTTTTAAAAAAGGGAAATAATCACTAAAAAGGGCTTTGAAGAGTGATGCTATAAAGGAAATAAGCATGGTAGGGAGGGGAAAAAAGAGGAATTCTTAAACCTTACAGCAAAGATAATCTAAGGATTGTTCTAGGATGGATTAAACTGGCAAATTATGGATTTTAAAGGAAAATAAATCAGAGGGGAAAGGACTCCTCGGGTACCCCAGCATTTTGTGAATTTAAATAACAATGGTGCTTCTCAATCACACTGTCACTGGGGTTCATGCCATGGCATCATATTATACATGAGCTACCTTGTAAATATGAGGTCTTTGACTCTGCCCTTTTGATATTTCTGTTAAGTAAATGTTTTGGGACAATGTTCAAAATAATATATGTTATACTGCACCTCAGGCTGTAACCCAATGAGACTTCAGTGTACAGGGCTTGGAAATAGAGCCAGAAGAAGAAAGAGATAGGAAGGAAGGAAGGAAGGAAGGAAGGAAGGAAGGAAGGAAGGAAGGAAGGAAGGAAGGAAGGAAGGAAGGAAGGAAGGAAGGAAGGAAGGAAGGAAGGAAGGAAGGAAGGAGAAGGAAAAACTAAAAGGGATCTGACAGACCAAGCAAGGCATTTAAAAAGTAAAATATTTAATCAGGACCAAATGACGAGTAAAGGAATAGAAAAACACATTCCAACACTCCTGAAGATGTGCAATCTCCTTCCAAATTCCCACCAGAGTAACCTCAATGCTTCTGGTATTTTCACTTATTAAACTAAGGAATACTCTGTGTCTGTTGCTCCAGCGTCCTCCATAGCACCATTGGAGAAACCTAGGAAATAATCCTCCCAAAAGACTTATACTCCAGTCTCTACCCTGCCCAAACTGAGTCTGACTATAGCAGCTAGGTATCCTTTTGTCCCACCATCTCCTTGTTCTATGGAACTCTCAGCTTGTTCTCATGCTCTTATTGCCTCTCTTCCTAGGCTTGGCATGGCCAAGTTTGCTTTTCCGTATAGCCTTCCTCCTTTTCCTCCTCCTCTTCTTCTTTCTCCTTCTTTTCCTCCTCCTTTTCTCATCCTCTTCCTTTTCTTTTTCTTTCTTAGTTTTTATGTTGAGACAACTGGATGTTATAGTGGAAAGAGCATGAGACCCAGAATGAGAAAGACCAGAGTTCTAATCTAGCTTCAGGCATTTACTATTGGTATGATTCTGGGCAAACTTTGCCTGCTTCAATCTGTAAAGTGTGGATAATTAGAGCACCTACTTTTCACAGTTGTGAGGATCAAATGAGATGATATTTGTAAAGTGCTATTCAAATCCTAAAGTGTTTTATAAATGCTAACTATCATTAATTTTGTGAACTGAAACCTATAAAGGCTTTGCAAATATTTAGTATCTGGGGAAAGTACCTCAAGTTAAAAATTTAGAATGGCACCAGTGGAATTGGTATCATTATATATCTGATAGTGTCATCGTGGAGAGCTATCATAGTCATCTTTGTAGCTTTGCTATTTTGTTTCTGTATACTGTCTGAACATTTACCCAGATCTGGGCGATGAGGATGATTTTAGTTTCCTCTGCTACATCTTCCCTTCTGCTTGCATGCCATTCAAAATCTTTAGAATGAGCGTGAGAGGAAAGAAATTTCCCCTGAAGTGTCCTGGGGAGCTTAAGAAAGATTCCTTTTCCTAATGCAATTTGAGAGAAGACTAATTAAAGTGGCTGTATCAAGGATTCAGTATTATTCAGCAAAAGAAGGATCAAGATATATTTACCAGTCAGTTACCCACCTCGGTGGCCCTAGCTCTCTTCTTTTGCCTGTCATACAGGAGATTGGACTTTCCAGACTTCAGGCTGCAAGGTTGTTTTTTAAAGGAGGGATAGTGTGGTGTTGGATCTGATAAAATGGATATACACACATCATTCTGGACCCTCCAAGGAAAGAAGAGAAAGGAAGAATTTGAAGTCAGAATTAAAGAGGGATAAAAGGAAGTTGGGAAAGGGTGGAGGCTGGAAGAGGAAAATCTTTAAACCCCCATATTTCCTCTCTCTTGTGATGTCTATGTGGTCTGCTTGTGAATGATTAATATAATAAGGGCGTCAGAAGAGGGCTGCTAATAATGAACACTGATTGGGAGCAAGCCACAGCTGTTCTGATGGATTTCTGAACAGCAGTCTCTTGCTGAATGAGCCTCGTGATTATTTATCTGCAAGCCAGGGTCTTCATTGTGTAGGCTCTGCTGTCTCAGCCTGTGGGCTGACTGGTGTGCCAAAGCTATAGAAATCTCTGATGATGACGGATTCTAGATGAGTTGCTTTCTGTCTTCCATGCAATGTGGTACAATCCTAAATCAGGACACTCGGAAAAAAATCAGACAGATCCTCAAGGACAGAAGCCTGAAGCTGCAACATCCAATGCTACAGTCAGACACAAGGGAAACGCACATGGAGATCTTTGATTGTTCAAAAGACAATTTTGATTCTATTGGCAGAGAGGCATGTTTAACCTCATTAACACAAATATTCAGGTAGACCATAGAGTCAATCAGAGCTGGAAGGAATCGTAGGCAACACCTAATACAACAATCTACCATGTCCCCTCATTTTACACATGAGGAAACTGAGAACCAAAAAGACTTACCCAGGATCACATAGTGAGGATGACTTCAGCAGGCTCAGGATTTGAAATGAGGTATTCAGACATCAATATCAGTGCCTTTTCTTGACATCATAGTGAATGACCTATACAATGTAATTAAAGTCAGTCACTTAAGAAGCCTTTATTAAAGACTTACATTATACTCAATAGAGCAAAGATTGTGCCAATTTTCAGATGATTCAGGCTGAAAAATCTTTTCTTTCCTAAATTTACCTATCACTTCTACTAGCATTGGGGGCTATAGAAATGAAATCTCATTTTAAGAAACTGTCCAAAGAAATATTTGTGCAATATCTGGTTCAAGTAGATTTCAGAACAATGGTATTATTTGAATCATTCCGTGAAGTAAATTGTAACAGGACTTGATTTGTGTTTACTACTAGTCTAACGTAAATAAAAGAGCAGTGGTATTTCCAGTTTACAATAGCTGGCTAATCATGCTATTTCATTATGCCTATGGAGAAAAAACTTAAGGCTCAGCCAGTGACTTATGACTCTGAGAAACATGGAAATATGATTTTCTCATTTACTAGTTCACCTTTTGATTTGATTTAGTTTAATTTTTTAAATCATTCAATTGGAGTTAAAAGATACTTTTTAAAAATGGCAACTTATTCAAGAAGCTATGAGAACTGGAAACGGAAGGGATTCTTATCAATTGAGGAATGGCTAAACAAGTGATACTATATGATTGTGATGGAATACTATTGTAAATATAAATAGGAAATGATGAGCTCAATGATTTTAGAAAAACTTGGAAAGACTTCCACTAAATAATGAATAGCAAAATAAGCAGAACCAAAAAAACCATTGTATTCAATAAAAAGTCATTTAAGAATGATTTTCTGCAAATAAGTTATTTGTCTGTTATAAATACTCAAATTAACTATAAAGGACATATGAAGAAAGATGCTATCTGCATCCAGAGAAAGAACTGATAAATAGAAGTAGTATAAAATAATTTTATACTGATTTATCTATGTATATATGTATATAAACATATTTATTTATTTGTATCTAAAGTTAGCCTTCTCTAGAGGGAGGAAGGGAAAAAAGAGAAAAAGAAATTTACAAATATACAATAAAATATATTGTGCATTTGAAAGGAATAGCAAGATGTGCATAATAGATTTGCAGTTTCATTTGCAATCATCCTTTTAAATTATATTTTGTTATGGAAATGCTTGTCTTATTCCAAAATTTAAAAATTTTTTAAAAGAGAAGCTGGGGCAGCTAGGTGGTGCAGTGGATAAAGCACCAGCCCTGGAGTCAGGAGGACTTCAAATTTGACCTCAGACAGACATTTAATAATTACCTAGCTGTGGGACCTTGGACAAATCACTTAACCCCACTGCCTTGATGAACAACCTAACAAATAGTCCGTCTTCAGAGAGAAGTAACATTTGCCCTATTTATTCCCCTCCTGACTTCACCTCTAACCCTTCTGAACTTTCTTTTAATCTTCCATCATCATCATCATCATCATCATCTTCACCATCATCATCATCTTCATCATCATCATCATCATCATCATCATCATCCTAGCTAAAATTTATATATTACCTACTTTGTGCCAGATACTATACTAAACATTTTAGAAATATTACCTGATTGATCCTTACAACAACTCTGAGAGGTAGGTGCTATTATTATTATTATTCTCATTTTACTCATCAGGAAATCAAGGCAAGTAGAGATTAATAAAACTTGCTCAGGGTCATAAGTATATAAGCTAATAAGTATATGAGGCTGGTTTTGAATTCAGATCTTCCTGACTACAGCCAGCCCTGTGCTCTATCTATTTCTCTACCTAGCTCCCTCTTCAATGTTCCAGAAATTTCTTCATCTGGGAGGCTCATTTTACCTCTGGATTTTTATACACTGTAAATATTTTTCCTCTAATTGACTAGTTCCATCTAGGATCTTCATTTTAAATTAACCATATTTAACTCAATAGAGTGACCAGGAGAAAACCCCAAAATACCTATGGGTAAGCAAAAAGGACTCCCAGAAGGCATATTTACTATCTAAACTTGAGTCTACTTTTCCTTGGACTTTGTTGTAATTATGGAAGTGTATTGTCACAGTTTTTGACAAGTGGAGAGGAGGTATGAAATGTTTTATAGCAATTGTTCATTCCAATTAGCTTTGTAAAATACCTTTTTCTAGAAGTTAATTTATTAGTTGATTAATTCCTATCAATTGACAATCATTACAAAAAGAACAGTTGTGGTGGCTTATGAGTTACAGCAATAGAAAAGATACACTCCAACCCCTAGAGTGTAGAAATTAGCATAGTAGTCATACTCTAGTAAGCCAACTTGTTAGTGAGTAGGAGAGATTGGAAAGGGAAGAGGCTGAAAACAAGGAGATCAATTAGGAAGTGATTGCAATAGTTCATGTGAAAGGTAAGAAGAGTTCATATTAGTGTAGAGGGGTAGTTAGGTGACACAATGGATAACGGACTGACTCTGAAATCAGGAGGACTTGAGTTCAAATCCAGCCTCAGACACTTGACATTTACAAGCTGTGAGATCTTGGGTAAGTCACTTAACCCCATTTGCCTCACATCCAGTGCTGTCTCTAGTCTTGTTTCCTGCCTCTTCCCTTTCTAGATCTACATGAGGTTGGTGACTTAGCACAGCACCCTCTCACTCAAAACCAATCGATGTGGTTGTCATGGCATCACCTCCCTGATGTCATGGTCTTCTTTGATAATGAAGGATTAAAAAAAATTATCATCATCAAAGTCCCCTTAAGTGAAAAGTGAAAAGAAGCAAATGTATGTGAGACATATTGTGAGTTTAGAGTTGACAAGATTGCAAGACTGTAATATTGCTCTCAAATGACATTGGGAAATTTGCAGAACCTGATAAGCAATTTGTAAAAAACAGCAATTGCACTGTAAAGACAAACAGCTTTGGAAGACTTAAGAACTCTGACTGACCACTGCAATGACCGATCATAATTCTAGCGGAGAATTATGAACTATGTTACTCTCCTGACAGAGAGGTGAGGGTCTCAAGGTTCAGAATTCATACATAATCAATGGGGAAATTCTTTTCTTTGCTGATTATGGTTATGAGAATTTATTACAAAGATTTTGCTTTTCTTTCTTTTTTTTTCAGTTGCTTCCTATAATCTGGGGTATCCTCCCCACAACTGTTAAATTGAAATTCCTAAACACAGATTTAATAATGACTTTCCCTTACTGATATATTTTCAGTGACTTCATGTTGTTAAAATTATATGTTAAAATTTCAATATTTCAAATTTCCAATTTTCCAAATTTCAATTTCCAAATATAGTATTTAGGGCTCATCCATACCTTTCTGATTTTATTTTTTATTACTTCGCTTCACATAAAGCCATTTAAGTGTTGGAAGGTTTTGCAAAAGACCTTTAGGATTTCACCACCAAGAGACTGGATAGTAGGAACAATATCTTAAACCCTCATTTCATGCAAAGCTAGTTTTTCCATAAAATATATTGAAACTACCCTCAAAACTTGGCTAACCCTGAATTCCAGTACTGGAACCATCAATCTAGTCTCCTAGTGATCTAAACACAAAAGTCAGGAAATAAGGAATCAGGAGCTAGGTTTCTGAATAAAGGACAAGCCAAAATAAATCAGAAGGGTGGGGACCTCTTGAATCATTGCTGTATACTGAATACATATTGTGAGACCAACCTGAATTGGCCCTGTCCCACAACAGTGATACTACCTTAACAGAGTCCCCTCTTTCCTCCCAAGTAGAATTCAAGTCCTACCTCCCATAAAAGAGATTTTAATTGAGCCTTTTTGCCTCTTTAAATAATTTTGTATGATACATTTTACTATTTTCTTATTTGTATAAATCTCCCTCTACTCCCTGATACTCTCTTATCTCTAGATTTTTAGTTTACCATTCTCTCCTGATTCTCCTCCTACCTATCTGACATCTTCTTTGTCTCCTCTGCTGGATCCTCTTCCAGATCACATTCTCTAGTCATTTGTGTCCCTCTGGGTCCTTTCCTAGTCCTCTGCTCTCCTCTCTTTATTATTCTCTTGCTGTTTTCATCAGATCCCATGTATTTAATTGTGATCTTTATGCTGTTGATTCTCAAATCTACCTTTCTGCTTTAATCTCTCCTCTGATTTCCAAACTCACATCTTTACTTGCCTTTTGGACATCTAGAGCTACATGTCCTATAGACATTTTAAACTCAATAGGATCTACCTAACCTATCTGAAAAAAAGAGATGGGGGAAAAGGAGTAAAGAAAAGGGGGCAGGTAGGTGGTACAGTAGGATAGAGCACCAACTCCAGAGTCAGGAGGACCTGAGTTCCTATCTGGCCTCAGACACTTGATACTTACTAGCTGTATGACCTTAGGCAAGTCACTTAACTCTGATTGACTCACATTCAGGGCCATTTCCTCTCTGATTTATATCTGACCACTGGACCTAGATGACTCTGGAGAAGAAAGTGAGAGGAGTGACTTAATACAGCCCCCCCATACAATTCATGTTCATGTCATGACATCACTTCCCTGATGTCATGTTTTTTTTTCGAGAATAAAAGAGAAACATCAACATCTTAACCTCTCTGCTTATCTCTAATTTCATATCTCTAACTACCTTTCAGATATCTTAAACTGATGTCCAGAGGACATTTTAAACTTTATCTGTCTATAAACCAACTCATTATCTTTCCCTCTCCACTGTCTTTCTGCCTACCTTCCTTTCCTATTACTATAAAGGGCAAAGGCATGCTCCTAATATTTCAGACTTGCAACCTAGGAGTCATCTTGGATATCTCATTATTTCACACCCCCCACATCCCATCTGTTGCTAAGTCCTATTGATTTCACCTTTGCAACACCTCTTAAATACATCCCCTTCTCTCCTCAGACATTGCCACCCCTCTAGTGCAGACCCTCATCTGGATTACTGCAATAGCCTACTGGTGGGTCTGCCTGCCCTAGCTCTCTTCCCATTCCAATCTATTCTCTATTTGGCCACCAAATTGATTTTCTTAAAGCATTAGGTCTTACTAAGTTATTCTTCTTCCAACTCTTTCCTTAATAAACTCCAGTGGATCCCTGCCACCTTTAGGGCCAAAATCCTGTTTGTTATTCAAAGTCCTTCATAACCTAGGCTCCTCATACTTTCCAGACTTCTTATACCTTACTCCTCACCAGGGACTCTTTAATCCAATGACACTGGTCTCTTGGCTGTGATACTCCTCTTGGCTTCATCTCAAACATTTTTTGGACTGTACTGTATGCTTAGAATACTCTCCTTCTTCAACCTACTTCCTTCAACTCTTTTAGTATCTTTCCCTCCCTTAATCATTTCCTACTTCTCTTATGTGAATCTTGTTTATACTTATTTGTTTGGTTGTAGTCTCCCTCGTTTGGCTATGAACTCCTTGAGGGAAGAGAATAATTTTTTGTCTCTGTTTGCATTTCCAAAATTTAACACAGTGTCTTTTATATTGTAGGTATTTCATAAATGCTTATAGACTAGTAACTATTGACCTTAATTAGAGATCAGGTTTCTTGAGGGCAGAGACAGTTTCTTTTTTATCCCTTTATCTTCAGCACCTAGTAGGGACTTAATAAATGTTTACAGAATTGAATTGTTGAAGTGTGCTGAAGTGAATTGAATTGAAAATGGTTTAATGAGGAAGAAAATGTGCTTTCTTGCCCTTTGCACAGACCAAACATCTCTAAATATATTTATAATCCTGAGCTCATTTGAGGGAGCTTGGCAGTTTGCAGTAATTCACATACACTGGGGAGTATTACACTAGTTCTGCAAAAGGAAAAAAAAGAAAATTATAAATGTTCAGGAAAGAACAACCCATTGAACTCAGAACTGTTGCCCCCAAAGAGAATCAGTAGCTATACAAGTCACCCTTTTGATTCACACCTGCTGTGTAAGATCCCTCCTGAATTTCAGGATACAAAATTATCAGCTCTAGGAACAAGAGAGTGAACCCTCTAGAGATAACCAGCTTAGTACAAGTGACAAACCTGTCAGGAGATGGCAATCAACTAGCTCCCATTGGAAGGCAGACACATTGGAAAGTACCCGAACCCTTCAAGCCTGCCTAGGAGAGGTGTTGATGTATTTCTTTCCTAATTGTTCATTCCTTGCTTTATATATTTTTCTTTTTCTTTTTTCCCTCATGACTGAGGCCATTGACCCTGAAAAGTACCTCTGTCATCTTAAGATGCATAGAGAACGTCAACAAATAAAAGTCTCTAAACTCTATCGTTATGGGACTGACAGTTCCAAACTGGGCTGTGGGTCTGACCTCTAATGTTTCCACTCACCCACCCTCATTTCCAAACTAGACACACTGATGTTTATAGGGAGCTGAAATCAGATTGGCATGATCCATTGAAAGCTAGTCATAGGTCTGCCCTTTGGGAAATTCTCAATTATTAGACAGAAACAGTGGCTTTGAGAAGGAAAAATATTTCACTTGGCAGAACAGTTCCCTATACCTAGTTTCACAGTTAACCCCCCCCCCATTTTTCTCTGGTTGCCACAACTCAAGTTGAAACAGTGACAATGCCAACTCTTTCTGTACTAAGTCTGTGTCCAAAATAATATAATCATGGGTTTAGAGCTGAAAGGGAAATTGGAGTATATATAAGAGTTCAAACTTCTCATTTTATGAGAGTGGAGACTGAAGCCCCAGGAGGTTAGATAAGTTACATAAAGTCACATAGATGGTAAAAATCAAGGGTAAGTTTGAAATTCTCCAATGGAGACAGCGTTCTTTCTACTGGACAGTTGGTTCACATCTGGCTTCAGACGCTTGATACTTACTAGTTGTGTGACCTTGGGGAAGTCACTTAACCCTGATTGCCTCACATCCAGGACAATCTCCAGTTGTCCATATCCATATCTGGCTACTGGATCCAGATAGTTCCAGAGAATAAAGTTAGGCTGGTGACCTAGCACACCATCACTTAAAATACAATTCACCTGTTTGTCATGGCTTTATTTTTCTAATGTCAAGATCTTCTTTGTAACGAAGAACAAACATCTTCATCTTTCTACTGTTCTCACTCTTTAAGGATATCAACTCACAATTTAGGAGTGCCCTCAGATTTACAAAATACTTTTCTCATGACTAGCTTTTCAGGTATGCAGGGAAGGCAAGGATTATTATTCCTATTCCTATTTTACAGCAGAGGAAACTGAGGCAATAGCAATGAAGTGACTTCCCTACATAGAAGATGGAAGAACTTAGAGTCATTGCTCTTCCTATTCAATTGAACTATTCAGTCTAAGTCAATCATTGATGTTTCCACCATACTGAGACCCTGAGAGCAAGAAGGATCCTTTCCAAGAAGAATTCTTAATTTAGACACTCCCTAGAGATGGTCCTTTACTAGATAGCCTTCTTTGAGAAGCCAGAGTTCTTCTAAATATGAAATCAGCTGTATGTTTATTTCTAATCATTTTAGATCCAGAGAGGTAAAAAAGATGTTGATTTGTTTCCTCTGACCAGTAAATAAAGACAAATTTTGACCTAAGGAATTTTTTAAAGTTAAAGAATGTTTTGTTCTTTTTTTTAAAAAAAATTAGGTCCGGGGCAGCTAGGTGGTGCAGTGGATAGAGTACAGACCCTGGAGTCAGAAGGACCTGAGCTCAAATCCTGCCTCAGACACTTAATAATCACCTAGCTGTGTGATCTTGGGGAAATCACTTATCCCCATTGCCTTGCAAAAACCAAAAATAAATAAATAAGTCTATGGAAGAAAGAAAACAGTAATGAAATAAATACAGCAATATAAAACTGTGGAAGATGACATGGTCAAAGGCAAACAGGAGGTTAGGGTATTCACCCTGGCATCACAGATAGATGGATTGGAGTGGAGAGGGATTTGAGATGGGGAGCCTTGTATTTGATCTCTTTACATTAAACTACTCTAAGTCATACTTTGCCTAATTGTCAAAAAGATTTTCCTAAAGCATAGGCTTAATGTGTCACTTGATTGCTCAATATTGGCTCCTTATTATCCTAAAATAGAAACTTTTCTGTTAGGTATTTAAATCTCTTTATAAACTGAACACTTCCTCATATTTCTCTTCCTATGGTCTGTGTGATCTATTCAGGCATACTGGCCTAGTCCCTGTTCCCACCACTACCACCACTTCCATACCCAGACTGCCCTTCCTCTTCAACTTGTCCATTTGCAACCCCTTTTGTTCAGCACTCTTCCCACTGCTATTTGAAGGCTGATACCTCTACCACCTTACCTTAGTAACTAATGCATTCTCTTGCAAAATGTTCTTTTAATGTATATACACTCTCTACAAAAATGCAGAATACGAGGGAGATTCACATGGAAAGAATACATAGGGAGCATTTTGGGAATGTATTTTCCTTTAGCGACTATCCTAATAGTAACCTGGAATGGGATGGGGGGGGGGGGAGGTGTGTATGATAAACATGAGCAGGTTTGATTGTTAAAGCCCCTTACTCTAGGTAGAGCACCACCCCACCTCTCATCACTGGCAAAGCACATAAGCAATTTTTAGGAATGTTTCCGTTACAGTATCAGTTTTAGTAGGTGGATGGGTAATACAAATCTTCTTTGTCCCAGGTTTTACTTGCTTTTGCCTTAGGGGATTGTTTCTTCTAGATTTAGGAATATGCATGTATTATGCATACATACATACATTATTGCCTATATTTAGCAGAAATTATGTGTGTATATACATTCATATTAAAACATACATATCTATACATGTATGTGTTTTGTACATATGCATGTTTGTATTTACATATATATTCCTCTGGAAATGATATAAATTTAACTATATATAGAGATGTATATATTTGTGAGTGTTTATTCCTATGGTGAAATAGATACATCTATATCTTGGCAGATATAAATATGGATTTGAATCCATATCTACATAGATAGTTCCAAGGATCTCTCTCCCCACTTGTATAAATGCAAATATTTTAGATGTACATATATATACACATAAACATATATATAAATACATATACATTACATACACATATACAAGGTCTAGAATTAGTAGAAAAACAATTATCTATGTGTATAATAGATATATCTCCAAAAAAAAAAAAACAAATTCCTACCAGTTAGCAGGATTGTACTTCGTGTGTGTGTGTGTGTGTGTGTGTGTGTGTGTAGAGAGCATGTATCTATGTTCATACAAATATTTATGTTGTGTATATAGGCATCTATTTATGTATGTACACAATCTATATCCTTGTCAAAAGGAACAGAGAAAGTATTGCAAATATTATCAAGTCTCACAAATGAAACTGAAGAACATGGGGATATTGTGTTTTTCTCACTTTGAGGGAAAGGAAAATAAGAAAAAAAGGGGAAAAAAGAAAAAGAAAAAAGGAAAAGAAAGGGAAAAGGAAAGGATTAGCAATAGACAAATAGAGACTGAATCTATGATTTCCTTTGTATATGGAACTTCCATATGAGGAAACTCCCTCTACCAATGCAAGCAGCTATAAATTAGAATTATAACATACAGTCCCAGAGAGTTGCCTAGAGCACTTTCTAAGTATATGCAGGTATATGAATATTTATAAATGCATATGTAAAAATAATTCCCTCTCTGTTTATAGACTCCCCTGTTTATGGAAACTCGTGCTTGCCTAGAGGTACAATTCAATATGATTTCATTGCAATTGGAGTTTCCAAATAGAGTCAGCATCAGTTTTTCTTCCCCTTATCCTTCAGCATCATTGAAGTGGGAACATTTCTTGGACCTCCACATCTAGACTTCTAAACTCCTCCTCTAATCACTACCTATGTCACCACTAATAATAACTGATGAAGATTTGTCAGCCACCTTTTTTTCTTTTATATGAAGTCAGGGATAAAATAATAGCAATGGAAGACCAGGGAGCAATGGTAGACAGAAAGAAGCCAAGGGCTGAAGTTTCTGGTTGCCTCCAGAGAATCAGCTCCTCCTCCTTAGTTAATCCTTCTCCCACAGGATGAAGAAATTGTTCACCATCTTAATGCAGATACAAGCTTTGAGCTGATCCCAAAGGAGGAGAAATGTAAAGTTCCCTCTGACTCCGCTAAAGTTTCACCAGTTTCCCTATCACTTCCCTTCAGGGGCAGGTGGAAAGGCCATCCTTCAGCTTTGATTCTCATTGTATACACCTGAAGCTTTTTGGATCACAGCGAAAGGTTGGAAACTACATTGCAGGAACTTGGCACTGTTTAACCCTTCTTGCATATCCTCTCATGTGGTGGATAAATAGGAAGGATGCTCATTCAAGCTTCATGCTTTTCTTTCTCAGACACCTTCAGAAACACAGTCTCACATAACCAAGTTCCAAACACACCATGCATTGGTGAATCCTATGCTCTCCAGGTGAGGAGACTAGGAAACCAGGGCTACACATACACTTGAATGTGTATATGTTGCTTCCCTAATGCTCTTTGAGGGAAGGGAATATTTCACTTTTGTCTTTGCATTCCCAGTGCTCATAGAGTTTGTAGTATATACTCTATCATAAGGGTTTTAAAAATACTTGTTGATATGATACATCCTGATCTTGGATAGAGGACTGATAAACTTTTTCATATCCCTTAGACCACCATGCTATATAATAATAACTGACATTGATATAGCTATAAATATTCTGAGATACATAAACTTAATTACACTCATTTTATAAATGAGGAAACTGAGGCAAAGAAAGAAGGAAGTGACCTTTTTCTGCTTTTTATTTCTGTGGGAAAGTTTGTGGAAGGAGTAGGAGAACAGAAAAGGATGTGATTTCAATAAAAATGAGGAAATTGTGAAGGTGTTTTGAAATAATTTGAACTTGTGGAAAAAGGACAAAGATTGAATTAAGAGAAAAGAAATTTGGAAGGAATAAGGCAAAATTTGAAGGAGAACAATCTCCATGCTGAAATTTTATTTCTGGATTCTGTGAAAGAGAACTATAAAAGGAGCAGGACTAAGGCATGAGAATTTGAAGAGAAGGTTCAAGGGGAAGGACAAGCAAAATAATGTGGTTGACCAGGAAAAAGTAATATAAAAAATAAACAAAAATGGTTAATTAAATTAGTGAGTACAAAAATTTAGTGAAAAAAGTAGTGAGAAAAACACAAGACATTATGAGGTGGCTATAAAGTTTTGAAACAATCAATTCATAAGTTAATATTTTTTAAGAATCTATTAGTCCACAAACTGGGCTAAGTGATAGAGATACAAAAATAGGGATAGTACTTGCCCTCAAGCAGCTTATATGCTAAAGGATGTGGGGGATATAGATGATAAAAGGTTATAAGTTCTTAAGAAGGTACCTATAGGTTAAGTGTTCACATACTTGAATAGTCCAGAAACAAGGATGAGAATCTCCAACATGATGGAGAGTTGGTAAAATTTTATGGTGACTAACCTGAAGTGTTTGTACTTCCTTGACAGCCAAGTGACTGCAATCTATGTTACCAGTGTACACTGGACTCTCTTTGAAAAGGTAATTTGAAGGAAACTGAGGAATATCTCTTTATCAAGTTATTAGGAACAATTAAGTGGTTTTATTTTTTTAAAGGCAGAAGTGAGACTTTAGTAGAAAGAGAAAGATAGATTTTAAGTGGCAGAGGAGAAATTTGATGCTTGTCAAGAACTTGGAGAGTGAAAAATTTTCGAGAAAGAAAAGAAGGAAAAGGACAATTGTACATTTTGACTTAAAAAATTAAGTTTGAACTTCTTTCTCAAGAGTAGTGAAGTATCTTCTCATCACCTAAGAAATGATAAATTATATCCACAGATACTTTTGGTGGAGAGATTGTCCAATAAAGAACAGAAGAAGAGAAGTGGTGGTTGTTGATTCAGGAAGACTGAGACAATTATTTTTCAACTTGATAACAATAGAGAGATCTCTAGTCTTCCTAGGGCATAAGTCCATGATTTCCTGAGACCATTAACTCCCAACCACTTCTAGTAGTTCATATGGATGTAAATAATATTGTTGAAAGGAACATAAAAAATGTGCCAAAGTATTTGAAGACTTAGCAAAGAAACTGAAGATCATAAAAGCATAGATTATATTATTCTCCTTGCTTTCTATCAAAGGCAAAGGATGCATGGGGAAAATAGAGAGGTGATTTAGTTAAGAAATAGCAACTAGGGGCAGCTAGGTGGCACAGTGGATAGAGCACCGGCCCTGGAGTCAGGAGGATCTGAGTTCAAATCCAGTCTCAGACACTTAATAATTACCTAGCTGTGTGACCTTCAGCAAGTCACTTAATCCCACTGCCTTGAAAAAAAACTAAAAAACAAAAAAAAATCAAAGAAATGGCAACTAAAGTAAATTTCTGGACCACAGTTTAAAATATGAGAATCAGCAAGTATGAAGTTCACTGAGGTTGATGTTCACCTAACAAAATCTGTCAAGAATGTATTTGCATAAATAATCAAAATCTAATCAAAAAGGTATTTGAACTCTCACTCTTACAAATGACATGGTGGTCTACCTAGAGAATCCCAAGAAATCATCCAAAAAACTACTGGAAACAATTAGCAATTTTAGCAAAGTTGCAGGTTATAAAATAAACCCTCATAGATCCTTAACTTTTCTATATATGTCTAGCAAGGTACAGCAGGAAAAGCTAGAAAGAGAAATCCCACTCAAAGTAACCTCAGACAATATGAAATACCTGGGAGTCTATTTGCCAAGACAGACTCAGAAACTTTTTGAAAACAATTATAAAGCACTTCTCACACAAATTAAATCAGATTTAAATAACTGGGCAAATATCAACTGCTCATGGATAGGTAGAGCTAATATAATAAAAATGACAATTCTACCAAAACTAAACTACCTGTTTAGTGCCCTACCAAAATTCCAAAAAATTACTTTAATGAGTTAGAAAAACTTGCAAGTAAATTCATATGGAGAAATAAAAAATCAAGAATTTCTAGGAATTTAATGAAAAAAGTGCAAAAGAAGGGGGGATTAGTACTACCTGATCTGAAATTATATTATAAAGCATCAGTCAACAAAACTGTTTGGTATTGGCTAAGAAATAGAGTGGTGGACCAATGGAATAGACTAGGTACAAAAGCAGGAGATGATTATAGTAATCTGCTGTTTGATAAACCCAAAGAATCTGGCTATTGGGATAAAAATTCTCTCTTTGATAAAAACTGCTGGGAAAATTGGAAGTTAGTATGAAAGAAACTTAGATTAGACCAACACCTCATACCCTTTACCAAGATAAGATCCAAATGGTTACAGGACATAGACATAAAAAACAATACTATAAGCAAATTGGACGATCAAGGACTAATTTACCTGTCAGATCTATGGAAAAGGGAGCAGTTTATGACTAAGGAAGAGATGGAGAACATCACCAAAAACCAACTAGATGATTTCGATTACATGAAATTAAAAAGCTTTTGTACAGATAAAACCACTGTAATCAAGATTAAAAGAAATGTAGTAAATTGGGAAACAACCTGACAAAGGATTCTAACAAAGGACTCATTTCTAAAATATATACAGAGAACTGAGTCATATTTTTTAAAAAAGCCATTCCCCAATTGACAAATTGTCAAAGGACATACAAAGGCAATTTACAGCTGAGATCAAAGCAATCCATAGACATATGAAAAATTGCTCTAAATCATTAATTATTAGAGAAATGCAAATCAAAGCTTCTCTGAGGTGCTACCTTGCACCTCTCAGACTGGCCAATATGACCAGAAAGGATAATGATCATTGTTGGAAGGGCTGTGGGAAATTTGGGACACTTTCATACTGTTGCTGGAGCTGTGAACTTATCCAGCCTTTCTGGAGAGAAATTTGGAACTACGCCCAAAGGGCAACAAAAATGAGCATACCCTTTCATCCAGCAATACCGCTACTGGGTCTATACCCTGAAGAGATGATGAAAAAGGGTAAAAACATCATTTGTACAAAAATATTCATAGCAGCCCTGTTTGTGGTGCCAAAGAATTGAAAATCAAGTAAATGTCCTTCAATTGGGGAATGGCTTAGCAAACTGTGATATATGTATGTCATGTTCTATTAGAAACCAGGAGGGATGGGAATTCAGGGAAGCCTGGAGGGATTTGCATGAACTGATGGTGAGTGAGATGAGCAGAACCAGAAAAACACTGTACACCCTATCAGCAAGATGTGGGTGATTTTCAACTTTGATGGACTTGCTTGCTCCATCAGCGAAACAACCAGGGACAATTTTGGGCTGTCCACAATGGAGAATACCATCTGTATTCAGACAAAAAACTGTGGAGTTTGGACAAATTTCAAGGACTATTCCCTTTAATTTAGGAAAAAAAACAGATATCTTATTGTCTGTTCTTGTTATCGCCTATACTTTTTGTTTCTTCCTTAAGGATGTGATTTCTCTCTTATCACACTCAATTTGGATCAATGTACAACATGGAAACAAAATAAAGACTGACACATTGCTTTCTGTGGGGGTGGGGTGGGGGAAAGAAGTAAGATTGGGAGAAAAAATTGTTAAACTCAAAACTCAAATAAAATCTTTAAAAATAAAAAAAGATATTTGAGAATGAAGAGAGGAAACTATATATAATTCTATTTATCTATCTTATTTTATCTTCTATCTAGCTATCATCATCTATATCTATCTATCTACCATCTCCCCCCACCCCAAATCTAAGTACCATGGAAAGCAGCTGTAATTAAGAAAAACAATTGATTCACACAAATGGTCATAGGAGATAAAATTCAAGAATGAAGAAAAACCCATCACCTCAAATGTCTATGTGTCCCAAAAATCAGTAGAAATTCTAACATAAGGAAATAAATTTGATTCCATAGATACTTTGATTTGATTCCATAATAAATTTGATTCCATAGATTCCATACAACTTGTTGGAATTAAACATATGACTGGAATACTATTTTAAATGGATATTTAAAAGGAGTATGATAAACAAAGGGTGTGAATATCACATTTGGTATTAAGAAGCTATATTCATATAATGAAGTATAGATCAAGAGAAACATGATGGAAAACATTTGGGTGAAGATCAACAGATAAGGAAATAGAAGCAATTTTAGCAACAACATATGGACAAACTGGACAGAAAAGATAAATCATGAAGAATTTGGTATAGAAATCACAAAACTGGCAGGAAAGTCAAATTAAATAAATCAAGGAACATTTATTAAGAACCTACCCTGTAGTGTATGCAATTGTCAGACATGGTATTAAGAGCTTGGAGCAGAGAGGAAACCAAGATACTGTCCTTATTCTCAAGGAATTAATAATCTAATGCAGAGACAATATGCAAACAACTACATAAAAACACACATATATACATATATGTATATATACATAGATATGCATGTCAATATGTATTTGTGTGTGTATATGTATGTATAATAAATTGAGATAATCTGGTTAAGATAGACTGGCAAAGACTTCTTGCAGAAGATGAGACAAATAATTAAATGAGGAAAGTCAGGAAAGCCTATTATTAACACTATCTATCCTGAATCCTTGGCTACTCAGTGTTCAAAACCTGTTCTTCCTCCCTAATGCTGCCCATTCACCACTATATTTCCATTCTTCAACCCAAAGCCTTCAGTCTTTAGCTATATTCTCTCTGGAATGCCACTTTATAGGTAGGTAATAGACAACTTTCATTATAAAATCTTTTCCTTTCTAACTCCTTCCATCTTCTTACCCTCACTGAAACCTGGATCCCTCCTGATGACAAATTTCTCACTACCCTTTTAAATATTGCTTGCACTCTCACTCATAAGTGAACATATTGTTTTAGGAAAGCTGGAATATTCCTTGTTTTCCTTTGCTGTTTCCAGGCTTTCTCTGCAATTCTGACTGTAACCTCTCTTAGAGATTCAAATGATACATATTTATCACCCAATCAAAATTCTGATGACTATTTTCTACTGGAATATTCTACTTCCAAGTGAGTTCTTCACTTGGCGTGTGATCTTTTTCTCTTTCCCAGTGTCTACCCTAATACTAGGGCACTTCATCATACATAGTGATATTTTTTCAAACACCCTTACCTCTCATGTCCCATGACCCACCTCCTCCACTGTACCTCTGCTACACATAGAGAGAGAGTCATTCCATTGATCTAGCCATCACCTATGAATACATCATCTCCATGTTAAAGGACTCTGAAATTACCTCATCTGATTACAATCTGTTGCCATTCTCTCCCTACCTGCCTTGCAATCCAACTCCTGTTCTTCATCTTCATCATGACCTCTAATACTGTCAGCCCTCAATTCTTTCCCAAGTCATCACACTTCTTTCAATTTTTTTAGTTTATTCCCTAGAATTCTCTAAGTAGACCCTCATATTATCTGCCAAGATTGATAGATTTGTTTATTTGTTGTCTATTCTAATTCCTTTAATTTTTTCTTCTCTTATTGATATTTCAATGCAATATTGAATAATGACAATTGACAAATTTGCTTCACCCCAATCTTATTGGGAAGACTTCTAGCTTACCCCATTACAAATAATACTTATTGATGGTTATAGATAAATATCACTTTTCATTTTAAGGAAAATTTTCTTTATTCCTATGTTCCTCAGTGTTTTTAAAAAAAAATAGAAATGGGTATTGTATTTTGTCAAAGGGTTTTTTTCATCTGTTGAGTTTCCCTAATACTGAATTAGTCCTACATTCCTCACAGAAATCCCATCTGGACAAGTATGATCCTGGAATAACCTTTATTTTAAATTGATTTTAAAAATTGTAAAAAAAAAAGGAATAAAATTAAATTAAAAAATAAATGAATAAGGCAAAATGACAACAAAACAAGAATAAAATAAATAATCAGAAACCACGAAATAGAGAAACATCTTCAAAAATATCTAAATTAATATATTACCTAGAGACTTTAAATAAAATCTTTCATAGTCTGACCCCTTCCTACGTTTCAAATTTTCTAACATTTTACTACCTTTCATGTATCAGTGATCCAGTCATATTGCCTCTTTGCTGTTCCTCAAACAGATACTCCAACCCCTGTCTGAGCATCTTTGCTGGCTGTTTTCCATTCCTGGAACACCCTCCCTCCTTGTCTCTGCCTCCAAGACTCTGACTGTCTGTAAATCTCAGTTAAATCCTACCTTCTATGAGAAATCTTTCCCAGTCTGATACTATCCTTACTTTATTCCATATACTTTGTTTTTACATAGTTATTTGCATGTTGTCTTCTACATTAGACTGTGAGTTGCTTGAGAGCAGAGACTTTGGGGTTTTATTTTTGTTTTGTTTTTATTTTATTTTTTGACCTTTTTTATCCTCAGTGCTTAGCAAAGTCCTAGCTCACAGTAGGCATTTTAATAGTTGTTAGTTAAATGATAATTGGCTTATCCAATCTCAGAAAAATAAATAGTAAAAACTTTAGGAGAGTTACGGGAGTTGGGTAGAAAGGGAGGTTGAGAATAGAGTAAAAAGAGAAAAATACTCCTCACCCTAATAGATTGATTGGAGAAGTCTATCAGTTTTTAAAGGAATAATCAAAATCAATATTGCACAAATTGTTCTCAAAATTGAAAAAGAATATCCATCAGACTATTTAATGAGACAAATAAAAAAATCCACAAAATCTTGTCAAATATACTAGAGTAATTTATTTAAGAAATAATTTATTATGATCAAGATGAATTTATGTCAAGGAAATAAGGTGGGTTCAACATCAGAAGAACAATTAACTACAAGCAAATACTAAATAATAATAAACATCAAAAAAGCAAATGATTATCTAAATGAATGTAGAAAAAGCTTTTTGTCAAAGAGCAGAACATATTAATACTAGAAGAATACTCTTACAAAGAATAGACAAAGAAGACACACCAACCAACCAAATGACCGGCGGTATGAGTTGCACAATTATGTTTATTATAGTGAGGGGTATCCTGTACAAGATATCCTTCTCATTGCCCTTACCAGAATTTTTCCACCCCAGAGCTTAATTTTTAGGATACAGGACTATGGGAGGTAATCTGGCTACTGTGGGAGTCTCTTGGCCTCTCATATCAGGGAAGCACCACAGCATATCAGTAATACTGAGCAAAGCAGGAGTTGGTACCATGTGATGATAATATATGATAACCTACTACATCCTAACCTGTTTCTTGATGGATTAATGTCAATACAGTCTTTCTTCTCAAACCTTTCATCTTTGCTCACCTGACACTGCTGTAACTGCACACTCTTCAAAGTGTGAACCCTATTCTCACCCCATTCCACAGTGTCCCTGGCCTTCAAAAAGAAAAGAGAACTCTCCAGGGGATCTGACTCCCTTTGGATCCACTAAGGACAACAGAGACCATCTTCTATCCCTTCTGAATGGTGCCATCCTATTTCCCAGAACTGACTGACCCATGTTCAACTGCTGTTCACATGGAACCCTCCTCCACTTTGGCCTTCAAAAGTAATAGGAACACACTAGAATCTTTTCCTATAAATATGGGAGCATAACAAGGATGCCAATTCTCCCTACTATTATTTGATATAAAATTCTAGAAATAGCAATAAGAAAAGAAATAAATAAAAGTAAAAAGCAGAGTTAAACTATCTTGCTTTCTGTTAACATGGTCTTTTACTTAGAAAAGTCTAAGGAAATCAGAAAATACTTAATAATTGAGAAAATAGATTCAGTAAAGTGCCAGGCTATAAATTAAAATACACATACATAAACACAAATAGCATTTCTATATGATAAAAACAAATCCAAGAGGCACCAATGGAAAGAGAGATCCCATACAAAATAAGTATAAAAAACACAAATACTTGGGAATTATTCTAGGGTATAAAAAAATTTATACAATTGTAAGTACAAAGTGTTTCTTAAAAAAAGAAAGAACAACTGAAATAGCTGTTCATGGGCAGACTATGGCACTGTGATAAAAATAAAAATACTGCTAAAGTTCATTTACAGTTTTAATAGTATACCAATAAAATTTTCAAAAGAATAATTTACAATTCTTGATAAAATAGTAACAAAATTCATTTGGAAGAACAGAAAATATGGAATAAAAAGGGAAATAATGAAAAAAGTGAATGAAAGCAGTTCCAGATCTCAAACTAAGTTATGAAGCAGTAGTCATAAAACTCAGTTGGTAGCAGTTTAAAAAATATGGAAGTAGAAAAAAGAGAATAAGAAACAATGGAATTCCATAAATGAATATTCAATAAATCTGAAAGTATAATTTGCTTAGGAAAGAACTCCCTATTTGATAAAAAGAACTCAAGGAAATGGAAAGTAGTCTGGCAGTAATTAAGATTAGACCAACATTTGAAGTCATAGTCAAAAAGGATTTATGATATTAATATTAAAGATCATACTACAAAAAAAATTTAGAAGAGATGCAAATCACATATCTTTCACAACCAAACAGAAGCAACTATACAAAGATAAAACAGATCCTTCTGATTATATGAAATTGGAAAGCTTATAGTAAAAGAAGATGAATACATCTAGGATTGAATAAGTCAAATGAAGAAAAAAAGCAATTGTGTCAAATTTTTTAGATAATAGTTTTATATCCAAGATATAAAGATAATGAATACACATATATGTGAATGTGAATATACATCTACATACATCATTCATACATAATGTGTATGTGTATAGACATACATATATGGTAGAGAAGTAGGGAGAGAAAGGGAGGGGTGAGCAGTTAGGGGGCAGCAGTGGATAGAGAGCTGGATCTGTCATCAGGAAGATTTGGCTTCTCCCTAGCTGTTTTACCTTGGACAAATAACTTAACTTGTGCTTGATTCAGTCTCCTCCATTGCAAAATGGGAATAATAATTTCTATCTCCAGGATTACTATGAGGATCAATTGAGATATTTGTAAAGTGCTTTACAAAGCTTAAGGCACTATATAAGTGCTAGCTGATATATAATCAAAAGCCATTCCTCAACATAAAAGGGGTCAAAAGATATGAACAGTTACTGAAAGAATAATAAACCATTAAGAACCATATGAAAGAATGTTCTAAATCATTAATAAGAGCAGTGCAAATCAAAACATCCTTGAGATTTCAACTCATGCAGAAATGGCAAAAAGATGGGAATAGTCAATGTTGGAGGAGTTATGGCAAGGAGAAATATCAACAATCTCAGATATACAAATGAGTCAACTTGTATGGCAGAAAATGAAAAATTAAAAAGTCTCTTGATGAAGGTGAAAGAAGAGAGTTGTAAAAGCTTGAATCTTAACATTAAAAGAGGAAAAAAAACTAAGATCATGGCAAATAGTCCTATCACTTCCTGGCAAATAGAAGTGAAATGGAAGCAGTGTCAGATTTTATATTCTTCGGCTCAAAGATCACTACAGATGGCAATTGCAGCCATGAAATTAAGACTCTTACTCCTTGGAAGAAAAGCTATGGAAAATCTGAACAGCATACTAAAAAGCAAAGACCTCCCTTTACTGACAAAAATCAATATAGTCAAAACTCTGATTTTTCTAGTAACAATCTATGACTGTGAAAGTTGGACCATAAGGAAAGCTGAGTATTGTAGAATCGATGCTTTCAAATGTAGTCCTGAAGAAGACTTTTGAGGGTCCTTTGAAGAGCATTGAGATCAAATAATTCAATCCTTAAGGAAATTAATTCAAACTACATTGGAAGGACAAATAATGAAGCTAAAGCCTAAATATTTTGGCCACATATTGAGAAGACAGAATGAAAGGGTCATTGGAAAAGACCCTGATGTTGGGAAAGATTGAAGGTGAAAAGGGGCGGCTAGGTGGCGTAGTGGATAAAGCACCAGCCCTGGAGTCAGGAGTATCTGGGTTCAAATCTGGTCTCGGACACTTAATAATTACCTAGCTGTGTGGCCCTGGGCAAGCCACTTAGCCCCATTTTGCCTTGCAAAAAAAAAAAACCTAAAAAAAAAACGATTGAAGGCAAAAGGGGAAGGGGATGGCAGAGGATGGGATGGATAGATAGTGCATAGATAGATAGATATATAGATAGATAGATAGATAGATAGATAGGATGCAAGGATCATAAACTTGGGTCGACTTTGAGAGATATTGGAGAGAGAGGGACCTGGTGGGTTATGGTCCATGTTTTTATGCAGAGTTGGAAATGATTGAATAAATAAGCAATAACAATAAAAGGTACATTATTAGCCCACCATTGGTAGAGTTGTGGCTAGTATAATTATTTTGGAAAGTAATTTGGAATTATATAAATAAAGTGACTAAAATTATAGATTTGATTTTAACCTCTATGATTTTTGAATCTCTTTAATCAGAGATTCCATAATCAAGCATTTAACTAAAGGAGGTTATGGATAAGAAAGTCCCCCTAATATTCCAAAATGTTTAGGGCAACTTTTTTTATAGTAGCAAAAAATAGGAAATAAGGTAGATACAGATAATAACAACAATAATAACAACAATAACTAATATTTCTATAGTGCTTTAAGGTTTTCAAATGGTTTTATAAATATTATTTCTTTTTTTTTCTTATAACAATTCTGGGTGGTAGGTACCCTCACTAACCCCATTTTATACATGGGGAAATTGAAACAAATTGATGTTAAGTGACTTGCCCAGGGTCACAGAGTCAGTAAGTATTTGAAACTGCATTTGTAGTCCTTTTCCTGACTCCAGGTTCAATCTCTTTTCATTTCTCCATGAAGCTGCCATCAATTGGGCAACAGTTACACACATTATTACATGGATACTGTGCCATTAGAAATAATGAATATGACAAATACAGAAAAGCATGGAAAAGCTCATCTTCAGGTACAGACTATAAGGTCAAGAGGTATGAGGAACCAAAAGGCTTGAGAGGAATATAAATAATTGGGAAGCTTAGAGCCCTTTTGCCTCACTGACTTTTGTGAGAGACAGCTTTCAAAAAAAGGAAAATGTTGAGTAGGATATCATTTAGCTATGACAGATTAAAGGTGGGTCAAGGTGGAGTGATCTCCCCAGAATTTTATTCTGCTACTAATGAGATGAGGTCAGAAGTAGGCCAATGGATTTTGGAATTTGAAGGGAATGGATGACCATATGCATATCATGGATAGTGGTGAGATGTAAAGTAACCCAGATGGAACACTTTGATTCCCCCATTCTTACTAGCAGCTAACCTGTAGAAGCTACCATCACTGCTTCAATTACTTTCTTTCCATTTTTCCTTGAAACATAAGACGGGCAGAGGATAGGGAAGGAGAGACAGACTCAAATCTTATATACGGTATTTTTACAGGCTGAAATAAAAAAACATGTTCCTTTAAATGTTTTTTTCTATGTTCATTAATGCTTCAACCAAACCATGATTTTTTGCTGTGATTTATGCCTAAGTTCTCAATGCAAAATTTGATAATGAGAGGGAGAACTTATCTTTAAAGGGACAAGAGATATTTATTCCCTTAGAACAAGTTTGGGGGTTGGGAATAGCCTTGATAAAGAGAGAGAATACATACACATAGATAAATAATGTATATATGTTTATAGTCTATTATATATATATATATATGCATGAATTGTGTGCATATATTTGTATATGCACATGTATGCATGTGTGTATGTATATACATATGTATGTGAACTTATAGATATATATTTATACAGCTTTTACTTTGAGTTTAATATGAGAAAAATGAATGACAGTGGGGTATTTGTGAAGGAGGGTGGTATAGTTTAACTGAGTTTATCATTTGGCATTGTATACTCTGGTGGCTTTGGCCCTGGTGCTAGAAGAGATGAGTTACATGCATTTTCTAGTTTTGTCAATTTAATAAGAGTTCAGTTAGGGATACACCACTCTATATAGTGGGCTCTCTAACAATAATGCCACCAGCCCAACTACTAAATTTTGCTTTTAAGCCTATTCCTATAATTTCAGTAGTGTGGAGAATTCACAATGTGAAAAGTTTCTTCACTGATGTCATTCAGCAAATCATCTGTAAAAATCTTAGAGAGAGGCCTGGGGTACTAGACTTTCCCATGGTGACACAACTTGTATGTGTCAGAGGTAGGACTTGAATAAAGGTCTTCCTGACTAAAACCAGCCCTGGTGCTACAGAAAGATTACTAGACTTGAAGTCAGTGAAACTGAGGTCAAATCCTGAACCAATTATTTACCTATGATCTTGGAAAAGTAACCTAAATTTTGGGGGGCCTCAGTATCCTCATGTGTAAAATGAAGCTTCTAGATTGAATGATCTAGATAAAACTCTTCTGCATCTAAATGTATGGGTCTTTCTTCACTATATTATTCTACTTTATTAAAACAAATTGAATTTATTTGACCTTGAAAATTTCCATTAAACTGGTAGGGTAGGTCTCAAACCCTTCTTCCCAGCAAATTATTGTCAGTTCATATTTTTCTGCTTCAAGCTCCTAATCCTTGTGAATCTAAAATTGAATGACATGTAGGTTACGTCAGTAAGCTAAATTCTCTTGGATGGGATTCAACAAGGGATACTTTAACTAAAATCTATCATATTGTTAAAGGGAGTTTTTGATAAATTGATAAAAAAGAGTCAATATGATTTGATAAGGCTTTAATTCTTTTATCTCTTAAAAATTATTTTGTCTCACTATTATAATTGGAGAACTAGATAGATGATAGATAGATAGATAGATAGATGATATATAATATTCTAGAAAAATCCTTTCAAGGCTTTTTTGTTTTAAGATTCAAATTTTCTTCTTTAAAAACAATGGAATTCTACCACTATTGTTTTATCCTTCCTTCTTAAAGAAGACTATGACACCAGGGAGGTGATGCTATGACATCTATGTGAATTAGATTTGAGTGAGGGGGATACTGTACTATGTCACCAGCCTCACTTTCTTCTCTGAAGCCATCTGGGTTCAGTGGCCTGATAAGAATTATGATAACTGAAGATAGTCCTGGATGTAAGACAATGAGGGTTAAGTGACTTGCCCAAGATCACATAGCTAGTAACTTTCAAGTTTCTGAGACCAGATTTGAACTCAGGTCCTCCTGACTCAAGGGCCAATGGTCTATCAACTGAACCATATAACTGCACTCTACCAATATAAACCAGTCAACAAGATAACTACCATCAATTCCATATGCCTGCTCTTACAACTCTCCAACTTCCTGGGACTCTAAGTTGGAGAAAAAATGTCTTTCTCCATTGGTGGGAAAAGTTTTTCAACATACTGGTAAAAATATAGTTCTACCCTAAACTCTAGTTATGTTTCTATAGAACATACTTTTAATTGTAGGCTAGTGACTCTGAGCAATTAAGGCACTTTATACTTTTAGAAGGAAAATGGAAAGGAAGTAGACAAGGAATAGGTGGCAAATATGTAACTATGTATAAATGTATATTTATATGTATATTCTACAAACAAATATATATATATGTTTACCTATATGTGTATATTAATATGCATACATATGTGTATATATCTGTTGCTACTATTATCTACATTCATATACATATATGTAATAGCAGAAATTACTCAGTGTGAATAACAGAAGGTAAAAAATTTGTAAAAACCAGGCACATTATAAAATGCTGACATGAGAAAGACAGAGAGAGACAAAGAGAAAGAGAGAAAATTAGTATGGTAGCTTTGATCCCATTTTCATAGGGCCAGCCAAGCTGCATCACTCCCCAAGGATTCTAGATGTCTTTGCTATCAGATTGAACCCCCCACTGGCTGTGTTCCCCTATTTTAGGAGGCCAGTGGCTAGCATCTCCAGTTCCATTTAATCACTTAAAATCAATTTTAACTTTTTTAAAGGGATATTTTCTTCCAAGATACAGCAAGAACAAACATATAAACATTTCAACCCTCTATCATTTCTAAAATATACCCTATCCCACACAACTTTTATTTCTCTGGGCATATTGGGGGTGGGAATAGTAGTGATGAGGTTAGTCTCTCTGATGCAGCATGGCTAACCTATAAGCTTTTATCTTGGCTACTGATGGGCTGGAATCCTGAAGATCACTCCCCAAGATTGCTCTTTGCTCTTCAGGGCACTGATGTTATGGTCACTATCAGACTTGCAATGATAGGATGTTGAGGAGCCCTCTGGACCTTTATAGCTCACAGATACTTTTCCTGGTTACCTAAGTTCCTTGAGATGAAGAGAGACAGTTTCTGGTACTGACAGGCCTTTTTGAAAGCCTCTATAGCTAAGAATCTCTTCTTAAAAATATGGTTAGACACCCAGAAGCAGTTATAGATTGTCTATGTCTGCTGTGCAGTATGTTTCTCCAAGGCATTTCCTTTACATCATCATGATTCTCCTGAAAGCCAACTTCTCCACATGAGGATGCCCTCTGAGTCACTTTGGTCATGCCCCATTGTCCTCAGAAACTTGTCTTCTTTAAGTCTAGGATCAACTTAAATATATTTATCCTTCACACAGAGCAGCATTTATTTTCCTAGAAAGTAGTGACTATTACATATAACAGGAAGATAATTCCTACTGGTATTTGGCAACAAAGAAACAAACTAAAAGAAAGAAACAATGAAAGAAAGAAAAGGAAAGAAGAGAAAAGAAAAGAATCCCTATATATCAAAAGAGTGACATTCAAATAAGAGAGTAGAGAGATGTGTATCACCTTGGGTTTGGGAATGATTGTGCCTCCTAGTAGATGTATGTCCTGGTAGAAGTCCCTTCACTTCTCATTTTTCCTCATATGAAAAAGGAGTTAGACTAAATAGTGGCAAAATTACCTTCTAAGAATAATAATCTATGATGATCAATTTAGTATAAATGTTCAATTTGATCTCAATAAATCGATTTCTTTACTTCAGAAAATGTAAACCTGAAGCACAGGAAGGGAAGTCCAAAAGTTTGGGATCCCACATATTGTAGTGATTAAAATTCTGGATTTCTAGTTCTAGTTTTCTACTTTATTTTTTTGAAAAACCTCTTTTTCAGGTTACTCTAAATCTGGGCTATTTTCTATGATTCATATGCAACAAAGGGTGAAAAGTGGTGGCCTATAGAGATTTTTTTAAGTCTCTGTTAAAATGAATGAAAATTGGTTTTGAAGTAGGGGTCTAGGCTCATTTCCTGTGTGTGGTTAGAGGACCTGGTACAAGGGTTGACCTCCTGGTTTTCTCTCCCAAAGGTCACAGACCTAATCTGATGCCTCTTCACCTCTCACAGTTCAGCTTAAAAATGTCCATAGTGAAATGGAACCTGGTGCCAATAGCCTTCCATGTGTGTTAGGTTTTTGCAGATAACTTGGCTCTTTGTTATTCGCACTGAGCAAAGCTAGAAAAAAGATCGTTACCCTGATCCAACAGCATCTTAGTCATACCCCTTCCCATCTGAGGTCAAAAGCATTTTCTCCCTGCAGGAAGAAGAGCCTCCTGACAGTACCATCAGACCTGATTTTTAGGCAAAGCACAAAAGTTGTACAGGTGGTCAGCTCTGTTATTGGTCACAGCTCTGTAAGCCACATTAGTAATCAAGTCATAGTATGTATGTTATGCTGCAGATCACTGATCTCCCATGGCATAATTCTAAAGGATACCTAATCAACCAATCACAGGGAATTATACCCCATCACTGGATTTGTCTCCAGTACAAACATTTTTCCCTCTGTATTCATTATCAGCTGTTCTGCTATTGCTCTTCCTTCTACTACTAGTCTTCTCTGTCTATAAAAATTCTCAACCATCTCCCTTTCTCCACTGGGGGTGAGCCTCTCAGGAAGTTATTTCTAACCCATACCAGCAGTTACACAGTCAATATTCCACACACATCCCACCAACATCAGAACCATATGGTTGTGACACTTTACAGGGAAGGGTTTTGTTCTTTGGGGCAATGGCTGGTCAGAGTCCCATCCCCATCCTTCTTTTCTCAAGATACATTGGCAGGAATATCTTGGGATTTGCTTTGCAATTTCATTATATAATCTTCCCCCTTCCCCCCAAACAATTCTTCATCCAAACTAACATATTCCTGTTAAAGGTATTATCATCATTCCAGTCACCCAAATTTGAAACCTTAGCATCATTCTCAACTCTCTCCATTTATCTCTCCATAACACCCCAGTGCACACTGTCATTAACTCTCAATTGGATTGTATCAATATCCTTCTAGTTGGTATCCCTGATTCAAGTCTCTCCCCACTGAAAATCATCTTTCACAATACTATCAAGATACATTTCTCTACCCAATAAGCTTCAATGTCTCCCTATTGATCAAAAATATCATATTTATCCTATCCTTCAAAAATTTCCATTTTGTTAGTTTTATAATGTATTTAATTATTGGAATAGTGGTACTGAAATATAATTTATAAATAATACACATATAGTTGGGGTGCATTCTCAATTTTTTTCCTGTTAAGGGTTCACCGTTAAACATTTGGAGATCACTGGTATAAACCAGTTAAAGAGCTGGCTCAGGAATCAGAAAGATCTGAGTTTCAGTCTTGCCTCTGACATTCATCAGTTATAGGACTAGAAGTGAATCATCTAATGAACCTGAACCTTGATAGTCTCATTTGTAAAATGGAGATAATCATGCTAATTCTGAGAGTTATCCTCAGGGTCCAAAAGACCTGGGGTTAAGCAAGGCCTCTGTCACATTGTCCCTGGGCAAGTGCTTTAATTTTTCATTGTCCCTCACTCCTGATAATTATCAGGAGAAGTAGCACCATTCTCCCCTCACTACTTCACCTACTTTTCCCTTCCTTTTTTTTAATTGGTGTAGAAATTCAGACCTAGGGAGTCATCGAATTATAATCTCTAGTGCTCCAAGGGAATTTATGTCATCTAGTTCACAATTTTTTACAAATGAGGAAAGTGAAGCTCAGAGAGTTTAAATGATTTGCTCACATCCACCCAAGTAGCAAGCACTGAGTTCAAACTCAAATCCTCTAACTCCAAATCCAACATTCTTTCCTCTGGAGTACCTTGAAAAATAGGTTGATTTGACCCACAAATGAAGTTCAAGTCTGACCTAGAAATGCAATATGTCTACAAGACCAGGCAGTCCCATGCTTCTGGGGTTAGGGGTGTAAGAGGGAATGCTCATTAGTGGTACATCATTCACACAAATGGAAAAGGGGTTCTTTGGCCAGAGTCCAAGCCCTGCATTCAAATCCAATCCCTGATTGATAAATAGCAATATAAAGCATTGATTCTGAGACATAGCTCAGACCACAGCACTCATTCAGTAAATAGGAAGTGTGTAGCTACCACATGATGCAGTTACTTCAATATTTACCTTTCAAAAAAAATCAAAACAATCCCACAAAATATCCAGAATCCTTCACTTGCTTAGAATATTCTTGTTGTTGTAGTTTAGTCATTTCTGACTCTTTGTGATTCTCCCCCTCATTGGTTTGTTGGGGGGGTTTTTGGTAAAGATACTGAAGTGGTTTGCATTTCCTTTTCTAGCTCATTTTACAGAGCATGAAACTGAGGCAAACAGGGTAAATGACTTACCCAGGATCACACAGCTAAAAAAAGTATTTGAGACCAGATTTAAACTCAGGTCTTCCTGACTCAAGTTCTGTTATCCAATATCCACTGTGTCACTTGGCTTCCTGGACCATCCTAGTAGTCATTTCTTAAGAATTTTCACAAGTAATTCCCTGGGTAATCCTTCTGGGAGACTGGTTTCAGAACCTTTAAATTGAGCTTGTTTATAAATTATTATTCATCATCATCCTCCTCAACAAGTACATGGTGCCTTGGTGATAGAGGTGCTTCGTTAAAATAAGTAGTGATCCTTTAAGCTAGGTAGCTCAATGGATAAAGTACCAGATCTGGAGTCAGGAAGACTTGAGTTCAAATGTGACCTCAGACTCTTACTGGGCAAGTTGCTTCATCTTTTTTCCCTCAGCTTCTTTCTTATAAAATGAACTGAAGATGGATATGTCAAAGCACTTTAGTATCTTTGTCAAAACAAAAAACAAACAAACAAAAAAAACTGAAAGGGGTCACAAAGATGTGGAAATGATTGAACAACATCTTAGCCAGGTATTCTAGTTAAATACCTGAATAATCTAGTCAACTGCATGAATCCAGCTTCTAAGGCTTCAAATCAAGTACTGATAACAATGAGTTATTTACAATATTAGCTGTGGATATTAACTCCATGTTTCCTCTTCTTCTTCCCTCTATAAAATGAAATTAATCTAGTCATGCTTCCTCCCTATTTCATAGGTATGCAGTAAAAATAACAAGGAAGTGATTGTTAAGGCCCTATGCCAACACAAAATGCTAGCAGCAAATAGCATGTTATTAGCTTCATTATTTTTGCATTGTTGCTGGCATCATCAGGACTTGAGTCCCTGAACATTCCCACACAGGTAGCCAGCTGGGAATGCTAGGCATCCTATGAATGGTTATGGTGACTATTAATAATATACTTTAATAAAAGGAACCAGAAAGACTGATCATGCAAATACAATGGATGAGATACCAATCAATGATTTCAGGATTGTATTACAGAAATCTTTGTACCCTCCACAATGACTTGCCCACACAAATATGCCATGCATATCACATCTGCAGTGGTATTTGACTCTGGAATTTCAGGTAGGTGTGTGTTGGGGGGGAGGAAAGGGAGAGAGTCTCATCCGCTTACTTTGAACTCCCAACTCATCTTTACTTCTGATTCTATACAACTAAATTGACTTCTAGATTTTAGATAGTGAAGCATTACATGAATGAATATATATTTTATGAATATATATTAACACACATTAAGAACTGACTATATATGTGTATATACACAAATATATGTATATGTATATGTATATATATATATATATGACATGTGTGTCTGTGTGTCTGTATGTTTGTGTATCACTTAGATGGTACAGAGGATAGTACCAGACCTGAAGTCAGGAGATTCATCTTCCTGAGTTCAAATCTGACCTTAAATATTATAAGCTGTGTGATCCTGGACAAGTCACTTAAATCTGTAAAATGACCTGGAAAAGTAAATAGCAAACCATTATAATACCTTTGCCAATAAAACCCAAAATAGGATCACATAGAGTCAGACACAACTGAAACAATGACAAAATATGAAGTAGGTATATATATATATATATATATATATATATATATATATATATATATACATACACAAATACACATTTTTGTGACATACATATATGACTATGTAATACCATGTTAGAGGCCCTATATCACTTCAAACCATACTCATATCAGCATCAGTAAATACAAGTGAGATTAAAAATGGGATCAGGGAACCACAAGCAGAGGATTCCCTCAAAAGTCTGCAATTAGTGAGTTTTTGCTGCTATCAACCAAAGGCTTGGGCTCTCAGCAGCATAATTTTTTTTCCATTCTTTCTCTCATGGTTTTCCTATGCTTACCCAAAGAGAATGGATTCTTCTCTGGAGAATGGATGGAAAAGGAATTCCACAAAATGAAAATGGCCTGGAAGGAAGGGTATGATCTGTGTGTGGATAGAGAGAGAACCCATACTGATGAGGTCACAGCTCTTCCAAAATTCTGAAGTATTTTTTTTTCCACTGTAGCAGGTTTTCAACCACAGCAGACCCCAAATCACAGAAAATGTATATTTAGGTCCCTCTAAAACTATAGTCTTTTTAAAAAACAAATATACTGAGTATCTGATGTACTACTTGCTAAGGAGGTGCAAGGATGAAGAAGACTGCCCACATGAATTGAATAGAGCAGATAAAACCTGTGCACTAATAACTATTAGAAAAAAATGTGGGGGTGGGGGTGGGGGGGAATGCAAAAATACAATGAGAGACATGGAGGGAGAGAAATCTCTTCCAGCTATGGGTTTTAAGGGATTTGTCTCCACAGCTAGAATGATTACAGCATAGATAACATGCCATTGAGAGTAAAATGTGTCTTCTTGATCATGCTGTGCCAGGACAAATATCATCCCTATTGCCCCCTCTTCCTCTCTTCCCCACCCATATTTTGTTTGGATTTATTGCTTATAGACAAAGACTGTTTGCTTTTGTCTAGCCTCCTGTATCTAACAGCCTTATGAACTGTAGTCTTCAGTCTCTGGGTTGATTAAACATGGGGAGATATTGGCCCCCTTTCCAGTTTACCACTGTCCTGGTATAGCTTCATCATCTCCCTTCTTGGATTCCCAAGCTGACTCAAAAAGAGAAGGTTGATGTCAGATACAACCATAGTGACTTTGAGGGGGAAAATGTCAAGGTCAGAGAGGGACACAATGACCCTTCAAACAAAGCTGTAATCTTTCCATCAGCATAAGTTTTGTGATCCTCAGGCAGTCATAAGGGCATTAGTCTCTGGAAAACTGTAGCAGGATAAGAAAATGAGTAGACCTGGGCTCTGAGTTCTAGCACTTATCAAAGTAGAAATCTTGGGACCTCAGAAAAGGGAATGCTATCAGATGGCTGCTGTGTTGGTTAGGTTTAAGAAACTTTCTTTTTTTTTCTTTTTCTCTTTGTATTTCTTTGATATAACATCAGCAGGCTGAGTGACATTGGTAAGAGAAGATACATTCAGAAATGGATATGTCTCCCTGTCTGTTAATAAAAATACAATACACATACAGAAAGCATTTATTAACTACCTCCTGGGAGTACCCAGAGACCCTTCACAGAAGAGATGGCATTTGAATGGGACCTTGAAGAGAAGAAAGAGGGGGAAATGAACAGGCATAGCTAGAGGTACCATTGAAGGGTAAAATACACAGACACACACACATAAACACACACAAACACACAAACACAAAGAATATTTAAATTAGCTTTACAGCTCAGCAAAAAAAAAAAAAAAATCAAGTTTTTTTTATAGGTTCTCATTCCCTGTTTTATTTTTTAAGATATTTAGCCTGTATTTTTGGATGTTAGTCTTCCTTCTGGCTACTTGGTTCCAGGTTCTAACTATCCTGCAGCCAGTAGAATTGTTTATATTTTGCAATGGATTCCCATTGACTTTTCTTAGTCAAGTCTCTCTTTTCTGGATCCTTTCAGACAGTTTTAACGAAATTCCCCTCAGTGGGTGTTTCCCCAAGTGTTTCTTAACTGGCTGCCCCCCATTGCTCTTTAACAGTCAAGGAATCATCCTAGTTTCAGATCTCAATTTTTTCTAAACAGTTTCTTTTTTAATTCTATAGCTTGACTCTCCACTCTACCCATATATGCTTCCTAGTCTCATTGTCCTTTTGCCTCTCAGTCAGTCATCACTCAGTAAAAGAATTAGCATCTCAAAAGGCCTCCTTTACAGCTTATGACATTATCTATAGGAAAACAAATAACAAAGCTATGGGTCCTCCTTTCTATCCAGTAGTTCAATTTTTCTTTCTTTCCTAGAACTGAGAGATAACTTCTCCAGCAAGTCTGAAAGTGATTTGGGAGTCTTTCTCCCTATTTTCCCCTCCTTAAGAAAATTCTTCTTGTACTTAACTCATTACCTTTCCCCCCAAAACTCTAACTCTGCTGCTATTTCCATCAAGGGCAACACCTTAGTTCTAGTCATCCTGGTTTCCAACCTCAATTTAACCAGAACTCTACATTCTTTCTACTCATCCCCCATAGCCAAGCAGTTGCCAAATGTTACTCATTCCATCTCCACAATAGCTCTCCTCTTTTCTCTACTCCAAAGGCCATCAGCCTAAGTTTGCATCACTTACCTGAAATATTACAATAGAGGTCTAATTGATCTCTCAGCCTTCAATTTCCCCATTTCTAATCCAAAAAGCACACTGCTACCTAAGTAATATCTGTGCCAAAAGACAGATTAGATCAGATCCCTTCTTAAAGAGGTTCAGTACATGTGTAATAGGAAATATTATCTCCAAGGTCAAATACAAACTCTTATGATTGGTATTTAAAGTCCTTCACAATATGGATCCAGATGACTTTTCCATACTTGTTACAAATTATTCTCCATATTATGATTTTCCAAACTGGCCAACTTGCTGTCTTACAGGTCACTCAAAGCCTCTTAAAGGGCTGTCCTCTCCCATGTGTTTTGCCTTGGCTCAGTCTCATACAATTCCCAACCTCCTTAAAGGCTGAGCTCAGACAATTTTTGCTGTATGAAATCTTTTCTTATCCCTAATGTTTAGTGGTTCTTTCAAATCAGCATTACCAAGCACTTATGTTGTATGGATTGTGTTTTTATTAATATGTTCATAGGTTGTTTTTGCTGATAGAATGTAAGCTCATTGAGAGCAAGTATTATTTTCTTTTGCTATTACTACTGAAGGGCATTGCCTGAGATCTGGAAAAGACTTTATCTTGAAAAGATCAATCTCACCTCCTACATCCAGCCCATAGATAGACATCTTGATCTATGTCTTGCCACTGGATGGAGGAAACACTCTGATGACTCTGGAAGAGAGAGTGAAGCTGATGGTTGTGCATCTTTGCCTCACTAAAATCCAATATACTTGTGAGTCAAGATGTCACTCTCCTGATGTCATTGGTACTCTTCAAGAAGGAAGGGTGATCATGGTGGCTAGGTGGCGCAGTGGATAAAGCGCTGGCCCTGGAGTCAGGAGTACCTGGGTTCAAATCTGGTCTTAGATACTTAATGATTACCTAGCTGTGCAACCTTGGGCAAGCCACTTAACCCCATTTACCTTGCCAAAAAAAACTAAAAAAAAAGAAGGAAGGGTGATCAGTAACAAAGTAGTCACTTCATATATTAATAATTTATTTATTATATTATTATATTATAATAATTACTTTATAATTAAAAAATCATCTATTTTTTAAAAGTGATTCTCAAAAATGTACCCACAAGTCATAACAACTCATATTTATAAAATGCCTCAAAGTTTGCAAAGCCCATTCCTCAATAAAGAGCAAACAAAAAAACCCCCCTCTATTTAAAGGAATTTAAAAAAAAATTTTGGTCAAAAACAACCTCTCTCTCTCTCTCTCTCTCTCTCATCTTCTCTCTCTCTCTCTCTCTCTCACTCTTCTCTCTATATATATATATATATATATATATATATATATATATATCTACATATATATATGGATATAAATAGATATATACATATGTATACGTGTATATATATATGAATAATATAAATATATATATATATATATATATATATACACATTTACAAATAGAATTGGATGTGGTCTCACTGCCTGTAATACTGGGTTTAATAGAGCTTTGTAGTTAATAAGAAATTTCCACTTTAAAAATGAGACCTGGAGATTTTAAATGACTTGCTTAGTGCTCCATGTCAGTCCAATGCTTTGGAGACTTAAAGGTAGTTATATACAAGAATGAGACCAGTCTTTCAATGCTAAAAGCCCTATACTATGGAACTTTAACTTATACAAAAGGGAAGGCTATGATGTAGGTCAAGATAACAACAATTAAAGAGGAAACACAGAGAAGAGTCAGGGAGGAAAAAATACAAGAGAAAAAAATAACAACAACAACAAAAAAACAACCAACCAACCAAACTTATCTATACCTCCAACTAAGAACCAAAATAAGGAAGGACAGGCAAGAGACTCAACTAGGCAGGGCACTAGTACAAGGGACAGAATGATCTTTAAGTCATTGCAGAAAAAAAGGAGTCCATGGCAGTCTTACAACCCCAAGCTTGGTTCAGCATTACACTGATTTCTTAACATCTTAAGTCTTCTTACCATGTTTTATAGATGGAACTCCAACTTTCAATATTACCCCATGCATCAAGGCAGCTCATGTATACAGTATAAAGGGGGGATTTATAAAGAAGGATCATTGTCACCAGATGGGCTAACAGCATATAAATTTTTAGAAAGTGCTAGTAGATCTTTAGAAGTATCTAATTAGGGGACAGCTAGATGGCACAGTGGATAGAACACTGGCCCTGGAGTCAGGAGGACCTGAGTTCAAAGTTGGTCTCAGATACACAATAATTACCTAGCTGTGCAACCTTGGACAAGTCACTTAACCCCACTGCCTTGTAAAAAACTAAAAAAAAATGTATCTACTCAGGATGGGGTGCCAGGCAGGAGAAGGAGGGCATGTTGTCTAGGGCAAAGACAGTTACCAACCAAAAAAAAAACATTCTGGGTCCAAAAAACCCCAAAACAAAAAAACTTCTAGACTAGCTACCACACCGGCTCAAACAAATAGAAAGAGCTGAGGCAAGACTCAGGTATAAGTTTTCTGGCTCCCAAATAAAATCCTTTGTTTTGGTGGAAGCCTTCTTTGACCCCTCTTTATTCTGATGCCTTACCTCTGTTGATTATTTCCTATGTATCTTAGTATATAGCTTGTTTTATATATATTGGTTTTCTTGTGGCCTCCTCCATTATATTATAAACTCCTTGAAGGCAGGAATTATCTTTTGCCTCTTTTTGTGTCCCCTGAGCTTAGCACATTGCCCAGTACAAAGACATATTTCAAACCTATTTATTAATTGAAGTCCAATGCTCTTTCATTTACACTGTGTTCCAACAAGGAAGGTATCACATAATTCACAATGAATGGAGGCGATGAATGTTCACCACTGCTCTTTTACCTTCATGGGAACAGTTCCAACTTTAGTTTCCTAAATAATTCAACACATATTTATTACGTGATTACTCTATACCAAGCCTTGTGTTAGGTGATGAGGATACAAAGACCAATGAAACAATTTCTGCCCTCAGGGAGTTCACATTTTACTAACTCTGATTTCACAATCATGCTTTAAGACATTCCACATTTCCTCACTGATTCACACAACAGACACATAATAAATAGTCTGTATATCCATTATGTAGGACACTATGCAGAACATAATTGTGGTAAAATCCACCTACCACCAATTTACCTTCCATGACATCCTCTCCTGCAGAATCAAGACTCTCCAATTAAATCAAACATATCTACTCATGCAAATTAATATATAATGTTTGTAGATGTTACATGCAAAAACCAGTCCACACTGTTGTGCTGGAAGGGTGAAAATCCTAAAGAAAGTCTATCTCTTAGGTAAACAAATGACTATTTTCATCAAGAAGACCCAGAGTGGGCTAAGATTACCATAAAGTGTTATATATCCTTTGATTAATCATTGTAATTTTTATATGTGAAAACAGCTGCCCTGTGTAGCACTAGAACAGGAAACCCTTCCCCCACCACTACATTTTGGAACAGTATGTTTCTGAAAGAGAGAGAATGTAATTTGTTTCTTGGTTATGGAATTTGATACTGCTTGGTAAACAGCAGGGCCCTGGCATCAAATACAGTGAAGAGAGCTTTAGAAATATTGGCTCAGGCCATTTTGCGTGGGTTGTGGTAACTAATATGGGGGTGGAGTGGGGGAATTAAGAGTAAGAAGCCCCTGTTCTTGCTATAAAACATTTCCCTCTTTCTTCTGACCTTTGAGATAAATCATTCATTTATATTCACCTCCAAACAAGTTGAGTAGCAACCTGCTTTCTTTAGTTTGCTGTAGCCAGCCCACATGAGAGGAGGGATCTAGATGGGTAATATTTGCTTTCCTTATCACTTCTGGAGTAAATAGCTTGGAGAGTTAGTCATTGGAGTGCTTATGTGTGTGTATGTTATGGGAAGTGTATACAAGGAGTATGCTGGTAAGTATTTAACTAGTTCTCCAAAAAAAAGTATCTATGACTCACTTTTAAGTTTAATTTGCATTATTAATATTCAGCCTATCACTTTTCTTAAGACTTAATCAACAAGGGGTGGCTAGGTGGTGTAGTGGACTAACTACTGGAGTCTGGAGTGCCTGGGTTCAAATCCAGTCTCAGACACTTAATAATTACCTAGCTGTGTGGCCTTGGGCAAGCCACTTAACTCCATTTGCATTGCAAAAACCTAAAAAAGGAAGACTTAATCAACAAAACAATAAATCAAACTTATTTTGTAGTGTTTGCCAATTTCAGTCCTTCCACTGAAAATTTAACAGCTACATCTCTTAAGTGACTGGCTCCAGCACACTGGAGCCTGATTGATTAAACTGATATTTTTCTTATGGTTCAAGTTCATGAATTATTAGATAAATAAATATGATATTTTCCTTCGCAGTGTGGCAGAATGGAGGAAAGCACTAGCCAGAAGATCTGGGTAAAAATCCTTGCTCCTGTATTTACTAGCTCTGACCCTGAGCAAAGTCACTAACTTCTCTGAGCTTCAGTTTCTTTATCTGTAAAATGGGACTAAAAATACATTTATTTTCTACCTCATGGAATTGTTAGAAAGTATTATAAGAACATGACCTATTCTTTTTTAAAAATTTATTTGGGAGCTGCCAGGTAGTGCAGTGGATAGAACACTGGCCCTGGAATCAGAAGTACCTGAGTTTAAAGCGGAACTCAGACATGTAGTAATTACCTAGCTGTGTGGTCTTGGGCAAGTCACTTAACCCCATTGCCTTGCAAAAAAAAAACCCTTAAAAATTGTTTATTTTTTCATATTACTATGATAATCTTGTTGTAAAAGTAAACACAATCTTCCCTCCCCCTACAAAAACAGAGAAACCTCAAGAAAAATAAAGAGAGAGAAAAAAGTATACTTCAGATACCATCAACTCTGCCTTTGGGATGGATTGCATTATTTATCATAAGTCCATCAGAAAAGTTGATTCAATATTTTTTCCCACAGTTGCTATTTCTGTTGTACCTGCCTCCATCCTATGCCTTCCCACCCCCATTTATTCTATTCTCTCTTTCCTTTCACTCTGTCCCTTCTCAAAAGTGTGATGTATCTGACTACCCTGACACATGATCTTCCCTCTTTTCTATCCCCTACACCTTTCCCCTCCCCTCCCCCTCTCCCCTTTACCTATCCCATCCCTTTCCTCTCCTTTTTTCTCTAGGGTAAGCTAGATCTCTATACCCTATTGAATGAGTATGTTATTTCCTCTCTGAGCCACTTCTGATGAGAATGAAAGCTCACTCATTCCCCCTCACTTCCCCCCTTCCACTCCATTGCAAAAAGTTTTTCTTGATTCTTTTACATGAAATATATTAGCCCATTCTACCTCTACCTTTCTCCCAGTACATTCCTTCTTGCCCATTAACTCCATCTTTATAATATATTATACCTTCATATTCAACTCTATATTATACCTTCATATTCAACTCCCTCTTGAGCCTTGTCTATATATGCTCCTTCTAACTGCCCTAATAAATGAGAAAGTTCTTATGAGTTATCAGTAACATCTTTCCATACAGGAATACAAGCAGTTTGCCATCCTTAAATCCCTCCTAATTTGCTCTTCCCATCCACCTTCTCTTATGCTGAGTCCTGAAGTAAACTTTCTGTTCAGCTCAGCTCATTTCAACAAAAAAATATGGAAGAACCCTTAAAGTAGATGCCACTAAATCCTGTGTAATCCTGACTGCAGCTTCACAACATTTGAATTGTTTCTCTCTGGCTGCTCTGTTTGTAATATTTTCTCCATGACTTGGGAGTTCTGAAATTTGGCTTAATATTCCTGGAAGTTTGTATTGGGGATCTCTTTCAGGAGGTGATCAGTGGATTTCCTCAATTTCTAGTTTACCCTCTGCTTCTAGGATATTAGGATAATTTTCCTGGAGAATTTCTTGAAAATAAAGTCTTGGTTCTTTTTCTGGTCATGACTTTCAGATAGTTCTATAATTTTATATTATCTCTGACCTGTTTTCCAGGTCAGTTGTTTTTCCAATGGGATAGTTCATATTTTCTTCTAGCTTTTCATTCTTATGGTTTTTCTTTATTGTTTCTTGATTTCTCACAAAGTATCACTACCCTTATCTCAATTCTACATTTGAAGGAATTATTTTCTTCAAGGAGCTTTTGTTTCTCCATTTCTAATTCTCCTTTGTAAGGCATTCTTCTCCTCATTGACCTTGTGGACTGCTTTTTTCCATTTAACCAAACTGTTTTTAAGGTGTTATTTTCTTCGGTAATTTTTTTTATAATTCCTTCACCAAGTTGCTGGCTTGGCTTTAATGATTTTCCCACATTGCTCTTATTTTTCTTCCCAATTTTTCCTCTATCTCCCTTTCTTGATTTTCAAAATCTTTTTTGAGTTCTTCCATAGGTTGACACCAATTCATATTTTCCTTGGAGGCTTTGGATACTTTGACTTTGTCATTTTCTGAGTATGTACTTTTATCCTCCATGGGACCAAAGTAATTGTCTATGGTCAGATTCTTTTTTTTTTTCTGTTGTTTGCTCATTTCCTCAGTCTATGACTTGGTTTTAAGTCTTTGTTGAGGCAGGGTTCTGCTTCCAGAGTGAAGGTTACACTTTTCGAAGTTTTTGATGGTTTTGGCAATGGTTTGGGGGAACATTTTCCCCAGGAACCTCAATTCTTTCAAGGTCTTATGAACTCTCTGACCTGTGCTCTGGTCTGTGGATGTCCACAAGCACTCCCCTCTGTCCTGGACCTGTGAGGAGGGTCACTGCTCCACTATGGCAATATGGGATCCCAGACTACAACCTGGATCTAAATATGGGCAAAGCAACAGAGTGCTTCACTATCCCAGGGAATAGTGAAGAGACCTCTGCAGTCTCCCCGATCCCCTTACTGCTTCAAGGCTGAGAGCTCTGGAAGCAGGGGCTCCAAAGACCTGCTTCTGGTTCCTGGGCCTGGATCTGCACAGAGATGGCACTGGCCTGGGCTCTGTGCTCACTCTGGTGTGGCAGAGTTTTCCCACTGACCTTCCAATTTGTCCTTGGCAGTTCCTGGGCTGAGAAGTCTGGAAATCACTCCCTCTGATAGAGATCCAGACACCTCCAGGGATCTAGGCACCTGTGGACTGTTCCTGGATGGCTAGAGCTGATTTGCTCCAGTGGCCAGTCCAACCTGGGCTGTGCTGTGACCCTTTTCATCCCTGGGGGAACAAGTTGTCTTGGACCAGAAAATTGTTTCACTCAGTCTTTCTCTGGGTTCTGCCATTCTAGAATTTGGTTAGAGTCATAATTTATAAGCATTTGGAGTGGTCTGGAATTTTCTGCCTTCACTCTGCCATCTTGGTTCTGTCCCCCACCCTGTGATCTATTCTTGGGGGGTGAAATGGTTATTTAAGCTCTCAGGAAACAGAATTCACAGATTATAAGTATTATCTCCTTTGTTTACAGCTTTCTCTTTTACTCATACAGCCTTATCCTAGCTCAGTATCTCATCACCTCTCACTTGTAATATTGAAACAGCTACCCAATTGACTCTTTGTTACAAGTCTCTTTCCTTTCTAAGCTATCCTCTACATTGATAACAAAGTGATTTTTCCTAAGCATAGGTCTGGTCATGTGATTTCCTTAATAAATTCCAATGACTCCTTATTACCTCTAGGATCCTCTCTAAGTTCTTCTGTTTAGCCTTCAAAGCCCTTCACAACTTGCCCCCAGTATACTCTTCCAATCTTATTAGGCACTACCCTCTTTGCTATCCTCAATGGTCTAATGAAACTATTAGATTGTAAGCTCCTTGAGGGCAGGGACTGTCTTTTTGCCTTTTTTTGTATTCCCATTGTTCAGTACAGTGCCTAGCAAATAGTAGGCACTTAATAAATGTTGATTGATTGTTTCTCATACAGGACATTCTTTCTCCCATTTCTATGACTTACTGATTTATACTGTCTATTCAATTATAGAATTCCTTATTCCTTCTACATTCAATCTGTCCTGATTCCCCTAAATTCTTAAACCTACTCTGATTTTTATGTTGTATTTATTGTATTTCTATTACATGCATATATCTATATATAACTGTATTTATATAGAGATGTTTACATATAGATATGTTCACTTATATTTTTATAGTTATATCTTATAGTTATGAATTAATCTTTCTTAATAGAGTTATATTTCCTGAAGGCAGGGACTATATCATCATTGTCTTTGTATTTCCAGTGCTGAAAGAGTGACTAATGTTGTGCTTGTTGGTGGATCGGAATATTATTGCTATATAAGAAATGAGGAGCAGGAAGATTTCAGAAAAACCTAGAAAAATGTACATGAAGTGATGCTGAGTGAAGTGAGCAAGAGAACAAATGTACACTTGAACAACAACATTGTGCATGATCAAAAACAATTCTAAAAGACCTTCCACATCCAGAGAAAGAACTATGGAATCTACATGCAAATCAAAGCATCCTATTTTCACTTTTAAAAATTTTTTTGTTTGTTTTTTCTTTCTCATGTGTTTTCACTTTTTGTTCTGATATTATGGATGTATGTGTAATATGATTGTGCATGTATAACCTGTATCAAATTATTTGCTATCTTAGTGTTAGGGAAGGGAAGGATGGGAGGGAGAAAACTTTACAAATTTGAATGTTGAAAATTATATTTACATATCATTGGGAAAATAAATAAAAAATGTATTTTTTTACTCATTCAAATTCTTACAATTTATTTAAATATATTATTTATTTTATATAATATAATATTAATATATTATATAATAATGAATTACTATTTAAATGATTTTATTAAATTTATTTTTAATTTAAAAAAAAAAACTACTTTGTAGCTTCCCAAAGTCTCTGGGCATTCCCCAGCATATTACAGCCCTTCCTAAAAATGTGGTACCCACAACTGAACACATTGTCCAATGAGAGCAAGACTATTACATTCCTCCAGGCCTGGTTACCATTTCTTCCTTAATGCAGCCTAAAATCCCTCTAACTGTTTTTTAAAATTACTTCTGTATCATTGTTTTCCTTTATATGAGAGGCTGCAAGGTGAAGAACTGACCTTGGAGCTAGGAACATCTAGGTTCAAACCCTGATCTGTGATTCTTGGAAAATCACTTATACTGTCAGTGTTCTCGGCAACTTTCTAAGATCATAAGTTGAAGAGAAAGATATCATCTTTCATAGGTAGAGGCAATTTTCTCATCTAAGAATTTCCCTAACCCAATGAATCTTAGGTAAGGTCTCTATCTTTGCTTACTCATATTATATTTACAATCCTTTAAAATCCTTTTAAAACAAGATTGTTATCTCTCCCATCTTGACTTCTAAAGTTGAATATTAAGCCAAGTATATCTTTATATTTTCCCTATTCTATGTCATCTACTTATATTCATCACAATATTTTAAGGTAATAAGATATTTTTGGATCCTTATTCACTGAATGTGTTAACTATCTCTGCTAGTTTTCTGTAATCTGACAATTTGATAATCCTTCTATCTTTTCCTTTGTCAAAATTACTGGCTAAAATATTAACCACCAGCATAGGTTCAACATCATATTCAGGAGCATCAACCCCCATCCCCCACCCCAGACTTCTTTTTAGGTTTATAGATAAATAATTTTCATCTATTTCTTAGGTGAGACATATCAACTAATTCTTACTCTACTGTGGTCCAGCTCACATCTTTCCATCTTGTCCACAAAAGTAAGATATAATAAATTTTGTGAAACAGTTTGCTAAAATCTAGATGAACTGTTTCTATGGTATCCCCCAATGTATTTAATGAATTTAGGGGAATCAGGAAAGATTGAATGTAGAAGGAATAAGGAATGAAATAAGTCTATCATGACTTGTCCTTGATGAAGGCATGCTGCTCTTTGAGGTTACTGATACATGTCCTCTAACCACCCCTTTCATAATAGATTCTGTCATTTTCTCAGGAATCAGAATGAAGCTAGAGCTTGTAAAATTGTTCTCATCTCTATTTTGAAAATTTGTCTTTTTTTGAAAGCCCAAGACACCTCTTCTATTGTTGACAATCTTTCACCTTGATAGTGGTTTAGCAATTGTATCTGCTGGTTATTGCAATAGCATGAGATAGAGTTCATCTGGACTTGATAACTTAAATTCATCAAAGGCAGCTTAAATGCTTTCATATGAATGCCTTACTGATCTTGGATCTGAAATACATATTCACCATTCTATCCTTTCTAGTCCAAAGACTCTTCCTGTTGGAAGAGGAAAGAACTGAAAAGACTTCGTCTTGTTGTCCTCTTCACTATGAGTTCCTTTCCTTCCATTCACTCACAGCAGTAGTACAATCCAGTGTTTACTATAATATAACTAGCTTTTTAAAATATCCACCATCCTTTTTTAATTTTCTTTAGTATTCTGTCATTCTTCTTAGTTTCAACTCATTCTTGACTTTGACATTTCTGACACCATTTTCACTGGATTGCATCACTAAAAAAAAAAGAAAAGAAACTGTTCTATTGTCTACCCTAGTTCCACATTCCTGGAGAACAAGAAGCTTCCTTCTTTTCAGAATACATTCCCCTTCCTCTTTATTCAGAACTAACATTTATTGTTTGGGTCTAGGAGTTCAGTGATCCTACTCTACAGTGTTCTATTTTCTTTCAACCTCCTGATACAAGTCAGAATTCTTCTCTACTTCTCTACTTCTCTACTATCCCTATTCTTCTCTATTTTCCCCAGACCTCCTTTTTCATTTAAAAAAAACGGGGCAGCTAAGTTGGGCAACAGGCAGAGCACTGACCCTGGAGTCAGGAGGACCTGAATTCACATTCAAATATGGCATCAGACACTTGACTTTTAATAGCTATGTGACCCTAGCCAAGTCACTTAACCCTGATTGCCTCACAAACTAAAAAACAACATCATTCTACCTTATAGTGTGGAGGTTGAGGAGATTTCCATAATCCTTTTATTTTATCTCCCTTAAGGGAAACTGGCCTTCCCTTAAAACAGAGATAAATAGATGATTCTATAGATGGATAATTCTGCCACTTGGTTATGGCAGAAATGCAATTATTATAGTTCTTTTCTTTTCACTACCAATTAAACTGTTCTCCAATCCCTATTCTTTAATCTTGCTGAAAGTGAGAGCCTTAGGCCTTTTTGTTCTTGGATATCTACCTATTTAACCTCAATTACATTTTTTTTTGGTCTTTGCAAGGCAATGGGATTAAGTGATTTACACAAGGTCACACAGCTAGGTAATTATTAAGTATCTGAGGTCACATTTGAACTCAGGTCTTCCTGACTCCAGGGCCAGTGCTCTATCTCCACTGCGCCACCTAGCTGCCCTAGCAATTACATTCTTAAATGGTAGCTTGGAAAGAGATAGAGATCTCCTACTCCAATTTTATTTTACAAATGAGGAAACTGAGATTTGGAGAAATGATGCGTTTAATCCAAAATTTCACAGCTTCTTCATGACACAGTGATGGCATTAGAACTCAGATCTCCTTGTTTCCAATCCAAGACTCCAGTATATCATACTATATGGTATTGGGTTAACTTTATGTGTTGTACATATAGGTAGCAGCATTAGAAAATAATGATGGGGTTTGATATAAAAGTAGACTAAAGTTCAAACATAATGTGAAATTCAAACACAGAATCAAGTTCTGATATCCTCAGGCAGATTTAACAAAGACTGGTGATGTCCCTTTAAATAGGATTACTAAAAATGCACCAAAAGATTAATTTTTACACAGAAGTATTAGCAAAGTTCTAATTCATAGTATTTATCAATTGAGATTTTCCTATTACAGAGTTTTAGTGATGAGTGAAACTCACAAGTCCCATGTCTCTTGAATAAATATTCACACATTTAATAATTGAAGAGGATAAAATAGAAAAATATACAACAGAGATTGCACAAGTTGAAAAACAAAACAAAGCAACACAACATCAGGTTGCTGGTGCCACATCACACTCACACCTACACTTTTTCCATCTCCCTCTATACATTCTGTAGGTGAACAGGTGAATCAAGTTAAAGTTAGAGATTTGCTGGTGATTGTTTAACAACTGACTTTGGGGGCTGGGGGGGGGGGAGCAGACAAGTCACACTTTTAAATTTGATCTGCATTATTAACATTTTCTTCTTCAGTTTTTTAGAACTAAACAATCAGGGTAGCTAGGTGGCGCAGTGGATAGAACCCCAGCCCTGGAGTCAGGAGTACCTGAGTTCAAATCCGCCCTCAGACATTTAATAATTACCTAGCTGTGTGGCCTTGGGCAAGTCACTTAACCCCATTGCCTTGCAAAAACCTAAAAAAAAAAACCCAACTAAACAATCTAAAAACCTGATAAACCAAGTACTGGTTTGTATGAACATATGAGATGTAAATACTCATACTGGAAATTCAATAATCAGCTGTTCACAAGCTTTAATAGATGAGCATAATCTTGGCAAGGTATACTCAGGGAACATTTTTAGAAAAGTAAGGAGTTGGTAAAGGAATAATGGCCAATAAATAAGTTTAATATTAATGCAGCTTAGTTGTACCTGCCATTTTAATATAGGCAATAATGGGGAAAAGGAAATTTTTTGTTGTTTTTTGGTGGGAGGTTGGAAAGAGAAGATGAGGTGGTAAATGAAAGGGATAAGCTAAAGTTAGACCAAAAAACAAATACGTTGCAAGATCAATCATTCAGTTAATCAACAAGGATCTATTAATTGACTACCATGTGCCAGACTATGGTTGAGACTAGGGAAATACAGAAAAGTGAACAAAGTGAATATCCCCTGTCTTCAAGTAGGTTTTCAGTTTATTTGGACATAACCTAAATTTATATGTAAGATATCCACACATATACATACATAGATATTATATATGTGTGTATATATATATATACATACACAAAATATATATGCAAACAGATATTTGTGTGTGTGAAAGGGGGAGAAAGGATGTTTATGTAAATACAGAACTTGAGGGTCAGATAACAGAGGTAATGGGACATTAAATTGTTAGCAAAATAAAAAGTGTTAATACATTGTTATTCCTCTATGAAGTTCCATTTCTGTGATAGAATTTGGAGAAAGGTATAAAAGTTCTTTGGACAGAGCACTGAATTTGGAGTTAGGAGGATCTGAGTTCACATTCAGCCTCCAGAAATGACACATGTGAGCTTCACTAATCACTAAAACTCCCCAGTAAGGAATCTCAAATGTTAAAAACAATCTGTGTAACTCTGGACAAGATACTGGACATGTCTTAGACTCTGTTTCCTCACCTATAAAATGAGAGGTGAACTTGATGACTTCTTAGGTCCCTTATAATTTTGAATTTATGATTCTATGAATTTAAAGAGAAGCTGATTGTACCTATGACCCAGGCACATTTTATAAAGTATGAAGGGAGTTTTACTTGATTAAGATTATATAGAATATAAACTCAAAAAGTTAGGAAAGAAAAAATTACCTTGCCATGTTTTAAAGTGGAAGAAATAATCCCATACCATAAATCATTTCTTTGACCATTATTCTTTTGCAGCAGTGACATCTCTAAAATTTATCAGGTAGCTAATAGCTATGGTACAGTGGATTGAACATTGATTCCACAATTGGAAAGATCAAAGTTCAAATCCAGCCTCAGACATTTACTAGATATTCAACCTTGGGGAAGTCCCTTAACTTCTCTTTGCCTCATCTTTAAAGTTTTTGGGAGGACCAAATGAGATAATTTTTGTAAAATAATTTAGCACAGTGTCTGGTCATAGTAGGTGATATAAAAATGCTTATTCCCTTCTTCTCCCTTCCCTTATGACCAGACTCTACAATAATGTTGTTTGACCATTCCTGAGAAACAGATTGAAAATGTGCTATTTGGTTTCCTTCCAAAATAGCACTCGAATTGCAGTAGCATCAGTCCCACTGAGTGTTAACTCTGCTTACCACAGCCATATTGTTTACTGCAAGCCTATATTGAACCCATGGAATGAACTGGCCCCAGGAATATCATTCTGCCTTTGTTTTGAATCAGTTTACTGTGTTAGGCAGGATAACCCAAAAAGATACAATTCTTGCTTCACAGACACACACACACACACACACACACACACACACACACACACACACACACACACAAATTTTGGAGTCTATCTCAAATATATAGCATCAGTTCCCAATCTCTGATTTTGTAAATCCTTCTGAGAGGCTATATATGAACCTATATGTTAGTGCAAAGCACTCTTCAGCCACCAATGTGTAAAAGATATTAAACGGGATAAAACCCAGGTCTCTTGGTGTGGACTTGAGGGATGATAATAATGAATTGTCAGAAGCTGTTTGGGCCACTTTACCCTGGGGCTTCTTCAGTCACTCAATGAGCATTTATTATATCCAGTCATCTGCTGATTAGAGAAATCCGGTTTGAAAACCAAAGTCAGGATTAACTTTGCTGTCGACTTGCTCCTTAGGCCAATCTTCTCCATTAAAAATGGAGAATAGCAAAGCAGCTCCTATTTGAAGCATCCCTGACTGGAACGATATTGTTGCTTTTGACAGACTTCCCCCCCACCCCCATGCCCCCAGCCTCACCCTCTTAAAAGTTCTGTTCAGTCACGATGACCAGTACCAAGTTCGAGCTCATTATCAGTCACCTTTTTCTGCTCTTCCTGGGGTGACCATTAACTGACTGGCCCTCCTTATTCAGGCTGCTCAAGGCAGTGGCTTGTCAGCAGTTAGGACCAGGCTGTAAATTGCTTGTTGGATTATGCTTCCAAACCATTAGAGTCTATTTCTGCAGGATGGACTGGGGCTGCCGAGATCACAAATGCAATGAAATCCAATGTTCCTGAATTGCTTTGGCCTGCAGTCCTGTGGGGGTGAGTCATGTCTTAACTGGGCAGGATTATTCAAAGAAGGACAGGGAGTTGGGGGAGGGGGTTTGGGGGAGGGGGGAAGGAAAGAAAGCACCAGGAGGAAGAAAGGGGCTTCTTTCTCACACAGGCTGGGCTGTATCATAGGCCCCCAACCCTGAGCAAGGTAGGGTCAGACTGCTGAGACATATTTTTTAATCTCTCTTTCTTTTCCTCTCTGGCCTGCTGTGCCGGGAACAGACAATGTTATAATAAAAAATGCTAATCAGCCTGGTGCCAGACTAGACCCAGACTTCCTCTCCTTCTGTCTCCCTCCCTCTCTCAACTTTTATCCCTTTATTAACCCCAGTGCAGGGGTATTTTACCCTCTGTCCCCTGCTCTGTGTTTCTGTCACCACCTTTTTCAACATCTCAGCATGTATTCTTGCACACAGAGGCTGAGATAAGCTGAGCCCATGTTCACTGGCTGACCTCCAGCAGCCCTACAAAGGAAAGGCAGTTGTGATATAATGAGCACATACCCCACCACACAGCATCCATACCACACACACACACACACATAAACATACACACCACACACCTCATACACATACATAATACTTACCACACTCATACAAACATACCATATACACCACATACACACCATATACAACCCCCACACATACACATACCATACACTCACACACATATACACATATATAAACATATATCACATGCATACCATACACACCACACACAACCCCACACACATACACATACCATACACACACCATACACATTGCACACATATACCATATACTCACACACATGCACACACACATATGGACATGCAGAACACACACACCATACATTCACACACACCACATGCACACTTACACCATAGACACCACACATACACACATACATGCATACCATCCACACCTCTACCACACACACACACACACACACACACACACACACACATATCTGGTAAGCCTTGTGCATTTTGGCTTAGAGCTGGGTGAAATGATGAGAGGAAAAGCAATTCCCTTCACCTCTTTTGGTGATTTTTTTCCTTTTCTTTAAAGAAAGAGAGAATTACTGCAGCATTTTCTTTTTCTTTTTCTTTATTTGTATTAGCAAAAATCTGGAAACAGGGAGCATGACCATTGATTGGGAAAGGACTGAACAAAAAAAAATACAGTATGTGACTATAATGTAATAGTGTATCTGTTATAGAAAGAATGGAATACAGAGGGACGCAGGGATGATTATATGAAATGTTGTGAGATTGAAGTTAACAGAAGCAAGAGAATATGAACAATGACTATGATAATGTTAATCAATACTGAAAAGATCATGTTGATCATTGTAATGATTGTAAATGATTGTAATGACCAATCTTGGTTCTGGAGAAGAAAGAAAAAAATGCATCTTTCTCCTTTCCTTTGAGAGGTGGAGGGCTATGAATGCAGAATGTTGCATATGCTACAGACATGGAGACTATCTTAGTAGATTTCGCTTAAATATTCTCCTATTCTTTTATTATACTTCTTTGTTACAAGAGGAAGGTTATTAGATAAGTTGAGATGCTATTTTATGTATAAAGCAAAAATCAGTGGTGAAAAATTAAACTAAACAAATTAATTGAATAAGTGTATGAATGAATGAAAGGGGATTCGATGGTATAATAGAGAACTAATTATCTATCTGGTAGCCAGGTGGCACAATGGACAGGGTACTAGACTTGGAGTTAGGAAGTTGTATTTATGGTTGTTCAGTCATTTTTCAATCGTGTCTGAATCTTTGTGACCCCATTTGGGTTGGGTTTTTTTTGTTTGTTTTGTTTTTGCAAAGATACTAGAGTGGTTTACCATTTTCTTCTCCAGTTCATTTTACAGATGAAGAAACTGAGACAAATGTGGTTAAGTGACTTGCCCAGGGTCACAGCTAGTAAGTGTCTGAGATCAATTTTGAATTCATGAAGATAAGGCTTCTGCTTCCAGGATACATCCACTATCCACTGTGCCATCTAGCTGCCCCAGAGTCTTTAAGACCTGAGTTTCAATCTTATCTCAGACATTAATAAATAAGCTGTGTGAATGGAATGGGCAAATCACTTTATTTTTTCTTAAGTTACAATTTCCTTCTTTGTAAAACAGATATAAAAATATTCGACTTCACAAAATCGTTATAAAGGTCAAACTTTAAATTACTTGATGACTGCTAGCCATGATTTCATTATTATTACTACTTTTGCTATCATCATTATTGTTATTGTTGTTAAAAGCAGCCATAAATTCTGTCCTTCCTTCTCTAAGATTCTTTAGTACTTTCTGGACAGAGATTCTGACTCTCATGGAAATTTCTGATCACTGCAGCACACACACATACCCTACATACACAATGAAAGCCCTTTGGTCTAATTAGATCCGTTGTTAAACCAATGTTCATTAAGAGTTAAAGACATTGTGCTAGATACTCAAGATACCAAGGAAAAATGAAGAAGACTCCCTATGATAAAAGAGTTTACATTCTTCTTTGGAAAAACAATGATCAAACTGATTTATCCATATATAATTTCGAGATAATTTGAGGAATGAGAAAAAACTAGAATGATCAGAAAGGCTTCCTATGGGAGGTGGTATTGGAAAGGCAAATAGAAAGAGTTGTAATACCTAACTCCAAAAAAAAAAAAAATTCAGTGTATTGTGCGGACCCTAAGGCAAGGAAGAAGAAAATGGAGTTATGTTGAACTTTTTTTAGCTAAATATAGAGTTGGGGACCTTTGGTTGAAAAAAAAAACAAGTAGGAGGTCTACAGGATGTCATCACAGCAGCCTGAGAGCTCTTAAGTGTAACAGGAAGGAGGGCCTTTGGAATGATTACTGGAACTGTGTTGACTTGTCCCCAGACATACTATCCCTGATACTCTTTCAACAAGAGTTGTTACACTTTGTGAGAAAATGTAGCAACACTAGTGGTTGCAACACTTGCCAGAGCAGCAGCAGAGAGAGCAAATAACAGAGTTATCAGTGACAGGTGAGATTTTTGGAGATATGCAGAGAAGCTGAGAAGATGCTGGTTTAAAGCCAGTGCATTACCTTGGAGTCTTGCAAATGTCATCATGAAGCCTTTAAATGGAAAATAAATAGGAAAAGCTAAACTACTCTAGAATGTAACTACAATGTAATTACATGTAACAGTCCTAGAAATATCCAGGAATTTATAGGAAACAAATATACACAAAGAAGACATGGCTTCAAAATGGACAGTCCTAATAACAACCAAGGTGAACTAGATATATTAAAATAAGGATGCAAATTTGACTTCAAGAAGTTCACAGTGTAATGGAGGAAACAACTTGCAATACATTATGTACAAACAAGCTACCAGTTAGAATAATAGAAATAATCTGCAGAGGGAAAGTCTCTGGGAGATCTGCAAAGGCTCCTTATAGAAGGTGGGACTTGAAGGAAGTCAAGAAAGTCAGGAAAGGTAGGGAAGGGAATAACATTTATCCAGTGCCCATGAGGTGCCAGGCATTCAGATAAGAGCTTTACAAATATTATTTCCTAGTGATGAAGGAGAGACTTCCAGGCATGGGGGGAGACAGCCAGGGAGAGTTGTTAGATGGACTGTCTTGAGTGAGAAACAGCTGGTCATAATGAGCTGAGCCAGATGATGACAGTTAAGGATAACCAAAGGATTTTTTCTTTTTTCTTTTATTTTTTAACTGCATAGGGATTGGGAAGGATAAGAGAATGAGAATTACAGCAGGAATAAGATCGTTGCTTCTGTCAAATGAGATGATAATAACTGAAAAAGTCTTAGAGGAAGGGAAGGGTAGAGAGACAATATTAGCTGTCTTGAAGTATTTAGAGAAGCTGTCTTATGGAGTAGGCATTTTTCTCCTTTTCTTAGACCAAAGGGCAGTCATTGGTTAGCAGAGCCAGTAAGTAGGAATTCATAAAGGTAAGATAACTATAGGTAAACAGGGAGAGTAGAACAGCATCAAGGACAATGGGGGTGGGGGAGGGGGGAAAGAAATCATTTAAAGTAAAGACAAATCAGTTTATGCCTCCTCAGTGACTCCCTCCATCCCTCAACCCCTGAGAGAAGGCAGAGATGGTATTGGTAATGATAGGGATAGTAGGTGTTGAGTCAAGGGAATACTTGTACTTTGTACAAGTACCCTGGGGGCAAATTGCAATGTCTCTTTTTTTATTTCATTTTTTAAATTGTTTTTTGAATTATACCATTTTTCTCCCATCTTGCTTCCCTCCCCCAACCCCCCACAGAAGGCAGTCTGATTGTCTTTACATTGTTTCCATGCTATACATTGATCAAAATTGAATTTGTTGAGAGAGAAATCATAACCTTAAGGAAAAATAAAATATTAAGAGATAGCAAAATTACATAATAAGATATCTTTTAAAAAATAAGGTAATATTCTTTGGTCTTTGTTCAAACTCCACAATTCCCTCTTTGGATACAGATGGTATTCTCCATCATAAATACCCTGAATTGTCCCTGATTGTTGCACTGATGAAATGAGCAAGACCATTAAGATTGTTCATCAACCCCACATTGCTGTTAGTGTACAACATTCTTCTGGTTCTGCTCATCTCACCCAGCATCAGTTTATTCAAATGCTTCCAGACTTCTTTGAATTCCCATTCCTCTTGATTTCTAATAGAATAATAATGTTCCATCATATACATGTACCACAGTTTATTATACCATTCCCCAATTGATGGACATTCACTCAATTTCCAATTCTTTGCTACCACAAACAGGGCTTCTGTGAACATTTTTGTACAAGTGATGTTTTTACCCTTTTTTGTGATCTCTTTAGAGTATAGACCAGTAGTGGTATTGCTGGATCACATCCTATACACATTTTCATTGCCCTTTGGGCATAATTCCAGATTCTCTCCAGAAAGGTTGGATGAGTTCACAGCTCCACCAATAATGCATTAGTGTCCCAGATTTCCCACATCCCTTCCAGCACTGATCATTGTCTTTTCTGGTCATATTGGCCAGTCTGAGAGGTGTGAGGTGGTACCTCAGAGATAATGACTCTTCTTAGTTATAAATCTGGCAAAGAAGTAGATTTCTATTGATATGAAGAAAAAATTTTAACAGATCTGTCCCTAAAGGGAATTGACATTCTTAGGATATAGGAGGTTCTTTCTCAACCAAGGGTTTTAGGGAATAGTTGGAGGAACATTTCTTAGGGAATCTTTAATTTCTGTGGAGGTGATGCTTGTTCAGATCCATGTTGCACTAGATACAAGCTGAAATTCTTTTCAAAAAAAGATGCTGAGATTGTGAATACAATGCTACAAGAATGGTTTTGACTAAGACAGAACAGAATGTGAGCTCTCTGTATCCATTAATGTCAGCCTCTTCCTTTTGTTTGTCTTCTTCACTTTCTTCTTTGACTTCACCTTCCCCTCCCCTTTCTTTCTTTCTTTCTTTCTTTCTTTCTTTCTTTCTTTCTTTCTTTCTTTCTTTCTTTCTTTCTTTCTCTATCTTTCTTTTTATTCTTCATCTTCTTCACCTCCTCAAACTATGGTCTTCTTTGGAAATAAATATATGATAAATTTTGGAGGCAGCTAGATGACTCAGTTGATAGAGCATTAAGTCTGGAGTCAGAAAGACTTGAGCTCAAATTCAGCTACATACACTCACTAGGTGTGTGACCTTGGGCAAATTAACCTTAGTTTGCCTTAATTCACTGGTTAAGGAAATGGCAATCTGCTCCAGTAATGCTTATCAAGAAAACCCCATGGATAGTATGTCCACAGGATCATGAGTCAGGAATGATGAATAAAAAATATCATAAATAAATTTACATTAAAATATTCTCATCTTCATGTGTCTCCTTCCTGGGAGTTTTGCTTTAGGAAGAAAAAGTTTTAGGAAATGACTATATATAACCCAAACCACTAGTGGATTTCAGACACTTGAGAATCTGAATAAGGGAGAGAATTTTGATACTGAGAAGTCTCCTTGAATTTCCCATATCTGACTGCTTCTCTGTATAACCCTACCTCTGATTTCCTGGAAAGTTCAACACTAAGAGTTCTTAATCTGGGGTACAGGTATATCTAAAGAGCCCCTATATAGATTTCAAATTATGAACTTGAGATGGGAAAGATTATATATTTATTTTAACTACTTTCTAAATGAAATTTAGAAGGGACAGTTAGAAGGTTAGTTAGAATGCTAGGTCTGGAATCAGGAAAACCTGAGTACAAAACTAACCTTATATACTTACTAGCTGTGTGACCCTGGGCAAGTCACTTAACCCTGTTTGCCTTAGTTCCCATTCTGTAAAATGAGTTGGAGAAGAAATGGCAAAACACTCCTGTACCTTTGCCAACAAATGGGCATAAATGTGCTCACAAAGAGTCAGACATAACTGAAATGACTAAATAACAACAAAAATGAAATTTAACATTTCTTTTGAATATCTAAGCTAGTATTCTAAGAATTGGTCCTTTAGACTTCACTACATATAAATCTTAAGAACTCACAGAAAGTAAATTGTAGGCACTGGTCAGTGGTTTCCATGTTTTACTGCAGGTGCAGTTTCTGTAGACCGCAGGAGATGTCTGCCTAGTTGGCACTGTTGTCCATCTCTGATTACACAGCAGCCCTGGACTGCCATCTATTGTAAGATAGCTCCTTTCAGTTTTCTTTTTCGTCTATCATTCTCTCTTCCCTCCTTGTAGTTAAAAGCAAAGTCTTCCTTTAATACTTCATGGGAAGAATGTCAAAGAATGCAGCCTTTGAGGTGATCATACAAGTAACAATGCCCTAGTTGGGCCTTTTCCCCCAGTATGTGTAATGACTCCTTTTCACAGAAATCAGAATCTGTCTTTCACCACATTCATCATCTCCATGGACAATCTAATTACAGTCTTGTCTTTAAAGAACTCAATTACCAGCAAGACTCCTTCCTTATGAAAATGTAACATCTTGAACTATGTGTTTATAACTTTTTTTAAAAGGGGGGGAAAGAAAATTAATTAATTTTTTTGTACACAGGAAAAACTCATGAGATCTTATCCTCTGTTTTCTGAATGGATTCTCTCTTTTTGGGCTTCCTACTGTGTGACAGTGAAATGCTAAAATTATTTTGGCAGGAAAATATTCTCAAAGGCTGTTTTTATTTCAACAGCAGTAGAATATCTCAGAATGCAGCCTGCACCTCTGCCCTGTGGGGCTGTTTCTAATTGCATGTAGTATACTGGAAAAAATCTATTCAAAATGCAGAGTTTGGGAAAGCCCAGTGAAACCTAAGGAAGATAATCAAGTCTGCCATACTCCTGGCTCCCTACTTAAAGGAATTAACTTGTTGAAATAATATATTTCTATGGTCCTAGAAACTCCACATTAGAATAATGAGGCTGACCTCTCACTTACATATTCCAATCATTGGTTTTGTTTTTCTCAATCTCTAATCGAAACACAGCTATCTTCATTGTGGCTCACACCTCTGTAGGCAAAACTGGCAGTGAATACCTTATATTATCACCTTTTTTCTTTTTTTTTTCTTTTACAGTGTGAGATAATTGCCCAAGGAAGGAATTTGACAAACAAAAGTATGGATTCAGAAAAGCAGCACAGCTCTTATTTGAGGGCATTCAACGGAAAAGAGAGGCAGGTTGGTAGCTTATAATACATTTCATATCACCTCCTACATATCTAAGACCTATGCCCCTTGAAAAAGGAAAAATAACAACAACAAACTTTTATTTCTGTAATCTTAGAGTGCATTTTACACACACAGACACATATAAATATATAAATTACAGTTTGAAGATTCAGACAATCAGAAGTTTGTATTACAGTTAATTCAACTGTATTACAGTTATTCAAAATCAATCAAATAAACAAACCTGGAAATCCTCTCAACCACCATCCCTAGCCCCAGCCCCAACCTCAATTTGAAAATCTGGTTACTAAAGTTGAGAAGCTGGCTCTTTCTCCTCTGGATAATTCAATTGGAAATGATAATAGCACATAAAGTATTCCAGATATTTCTGTCCATAAAGTACTCAAGAAAAGAGGACTGAAGTAATTACATTCTCCTGCCACCTTCCATCAGTGACGATCCCCAGATACTCTAAAAACAGCCTGTTTATTACTCCCACCCACCCCAACCCAATAAATCTTTTGAGTCACAGCCCAAGTGTGGCTTCTTCTGGGGAGCAAAGCATAATGGATTTCAGCACCATGTAACAAAACCACAGGGTATCCTAAGTGGAATCATTGGTACCATGTTCAGCTGTAACTCTTGGAACTAAAGTTGACAGATCATAATTAACCAAACAGGAATTTGTAAAGACTCACCCATGCTTGGCTAGAATGTCCATAAGAGATGCAAGAATGAAATCCGGAGTTCCAAGTCAGTGAGAAAAATGGTGTTCGTGGTCCTGACACCCCCCAAAATAGGCTGAAAGAATGCAAGCTCTATAGACAAAGGGTTCTAATCCCAGCCTTCCATCCATACTATGCTGAACCTCCTTCCTTCACCCCACCTTGAGTGTGAACACACTCACACATACACATCTGACATTTCTAGCAGACTTCCACCTTTTTTTGTCCCAATAGTTCATCAATCACCAATCCTTAGAAACCTCTCATATGATTGTACACTTTGCAAATCCTGTTCCACTGTCTCACAATCAGACTACATCTGTTTCTATCATTCTGACTTGTCTATCTTTTTTTTGTCTCTGTCAGTCTGTTTCTTTCTCTCTCCCTTTCTCCCACTTTCTGTATCTCATCATACTGAAGTACATGTTCTGATAATGTAATTATATGACAGACCCAGTGACTGTGATTATCAGTGGCTGCTTCTACTCAGAGATCAATTATCCTCCATCTCTCTGTGAAATTGATCATCATATGAGAGCTCAATGGTAAAGCCAGTCTACTTAAAATCACATTAAGATACTTATTATGAAATGTATTTTCCTGGGGTTTCCAACTCAGTGAAAAAAAATCAAAATCTCAGATGAGGAAAAAGGATGACTAGAATCCATTTTGCTAATTTCACCTGATATTTGACTAGGTATGGGGAGCAGGGTAGGTCAATACTGGGTGGGTGGGAGGCAGAGAAAGTCTAGAAGACATTGAAAAAAATTTTTTTAAAAAAGACTTTTCATAGATATAATGAAGTTTTGAAAAAAATCAAAAAGATTGATGTTTTAGATTACTTTGGATTTTTATCAGTTGTACTTTTAAAGCTGCTGATAGTTTTTTTCTTAAAGCAGTTTTTGAAACTTTTTATTTTCTGCAAAATAAATACAAAATTTAAAAACAAGATGCTATGGAATCAGAAGATCCTCAGACACAGTATTCATTTCCTGATCTATAAAACTAGAGATTAATTGTGATTAGTCCAGAAGGAAGTGCTTTCCAAAACTTATAACATCATCTAAATATGATTTATGATTATTTTTAATGGAACTAAAATTTCCATAATGGACAAAGCTTAGAAATAATTATAAATAACATGAATAATGGCTGCAATGATATTTCTGTCACTTGATCACCGGTTTGTCCTCATATACTACTCTTTGTAACTGTTTCAAAACACACCTAATTTCCTTTTTACCCTATTCTCTTTCCTCTACTCATATCAGCTAAGATTGTATTTCCTATTTCCTATATCTTTCATCCTTTTTTCACTTTGTCTTTTCTCACTCCTCTATCATATACTTTTGTCTTTCCAATGACACTTAAAGCCCTTTTTCAGGATTTAGGAGCACAGTGTGACTAGATTTTCAGAACAGGAAAGGAGTTACATGATGTTGCCACTCAGGAAGAATTGTTTGGGAAACCGAATAAAGGAAATCCTTAAAAGACAAAATAATAATAATTCATATTTCTATAGAATTTTCAAGCTTACAAAAGCACTTTTTCCAGCAACTTTGTGAAGTAGTATCCTAATCAAAAAAAGCCTTTTCTTTTTCAATTCTTTTAGAGACCAACAAGGCTCACTTGCATGACTTCTGCTTCCTATCTTTTCTGGAAAATTCCATCCTTTGCTTACTGTCTCAATTTGAATCACCTGACAATTCCAAATATGTCCCTGCTTGAGGTAACAGGGTTGGAAAACCAATCAAGCACATCTAAACAAGAACATGATCTCCCACCCTATAAAAAGCAGGGTCATCATCTGCTTCAATGGAGTTATTTGTCCTTCATTCTCAAAGAGGAGGATGACATCAAGGGAGGCCTTAACCACTGCCCTGCTTTGAAGGAGATCAAGGACCCAGGCATACCACACATAGATTTGCATATCCACCAGGTGGCACTGGTGACCAAGGTGGATGGAGCTGTCAATCATTTTTTGAGGTAGGAGAACTATCTGAATATGGCAAAGAAACTCCTACATACTTCTTTGTGGATGAGTGGGGTAGTCACTCTGCTCCCTTCCTAGCCTTCTGGGATATGGCTTTCCTTTCAAACTCAGCCCACCCTCTTAGGGGCTGCTACCTTGCTGGATGATTTCTGTATCAGCTCTATCAGCTCTATCAACTCTTGTTTTCCAAGGTTATTTTTCTTTCAAGACATTCATTAAAATACTCTAATGAATCTCTACTTTGCTAAATCTACTAATTTGCAGTGGGTAAACTTGAAATTGAGATGATAAAACTGTAATGATTTAGATGTCCATTGTATCACTATTGTGTATTAAAACCAAATAGAGTCAGAATCACTGAGCAGTTAGTCAGTAAGCATTAATTAAGAGCCTACTGTGTGCTAGGCAAAGTACTAGGCACGGGGGAGATAGACAGGCAGAAGACAGTTCTAGCTCTCAAGAACTTCATGGTCCTATAAGGAAGACACATAAAAAAAACTATGGATAAAAAAGATGTGTGTGTGTGTGTCTGTGTGTGTGTGTCTGTGTGTGTGTGTCTGTGTGTGTGTGTGTGTAGCATTAAATGGAAATATTCAACAGAGGAAGGCACAGGTGTCAATGGAAGGCTTTTTCTAGAAGGGAAATTTTTATCTTGGATTTGAAGGAAATCAGAGAAGTTTGGGACTGAGATAAATAGGGAAAGTGCATTTTAGATAGGAAAACTTTAAAAACAATAAGGGTACTATAAAGTAAGCTGTAAGAGATAATTGGTAATTTCAAAGGAGATAAACAAACTTAAAATGTTGATGGAATTGCTAGTGCCCCGGATTAGTAACTTGGGAGAGTGACTTTTCTCTAGGGAAATGGAGAAAGTGAAATATCCAGGTGCACCCTTAACCCAGGCAAATATCTGTGTGCTGGCTGCAGGTCCCTGGCCCTGCTCTTCTTGATGGAGCCCAGTCATAATTCAGCATCAATCCTACATCCCCCAGTTGCAATCTGAATGCATTTTTCTTCTTACTGCCTTGGCTTTGCTTCATTCTGGACTGATCCTCTCCCAAATCCTCAGGGCTTATCTTTTGATCAGATCCTCACTTGCCTCCTCTAGTATTTCTTCCATCACAAGCTGGACTCCCATCACCAGTCTCCTTCATTTCTGAGAACTGAATTTGGGAATCCAAGTAACTATCCATTAGGGGGTCAAACCATAACCCCCAAGATCCTCTGCCCCTTGTGAGTCTGACAAAAACTTGGGCCAAACTAGGAAAGGAGGCAGAATTCTTGGCCAAAATCATTGATCCTCATTCTACCTGTCATGGCCTTAACATCATTATACCTAAAGCTTAGTGAAGCCCACCATACACAAATTCATTATGTGTACCTCACTGCTATTGTGATCTCTTTAAGCTTACTCTCCCAGTGGATGCTATTTGTATTTGTGGGAAAGAGTTGAAAGTTTTGTATTAACTATCTTTGCCAAGTTATCTGAGTAAATAACTTTGGTAAAAACTAATTGAGACTATTGGATAACTGTCAATGGGGTCTGACATTCAGGACCCACAGAAGGAGAAGCACAGACTCTGAGAGTTATCACTTTAAGTAGCAGTAACTACCCTCCAGGGACCTAAACAGTCAATTTGAGCAGAAGCTAAGTGACGCTGCTGTTTCTCCTCCTCCTCCTCCCTCTTCCTCCTCTTTTTTTTTTTTTGCCTCTTCCCCTTTTTGTGAAAAAAAACTCCTGGAACAAACTGGGGCAGGTGGCTTATTTTTAATTTACAAATAAAGAACTGAAACTAAAAGGACTTGTCTTCTACTTGCTTAATTGTTTATTTATACCTGTATGCAACTAAATTCAAACATTCATCAGGGTTTTGTCCAAGAGACTTTGTGCTGCATATTGAAGGAGTTATAAAAATTAATAAAATATGGTACTTGGCATTTAAGAGCTTTCAATGTAGCAAGGTAGATACAACAAGTTTGTAAATGTCTATAGTAAAAAAAAATCTAAATGCAAAAGAGAGGAAGGAGAGATCATTTCTGGTCTTGGGGATCAAATGTTTTTGGTTTCCTAGGAAATGTAGAGGAAAACTTTGCTACATTGTGTATAAATGCACGGGAGATAGATTTTTTTTCTCTTTATCCCTTTTATAGTAGACATGCACAATGGAGGAGAATAAGAACAGATTCATTTTTCTATAAAGTTAAAGAGATAGATACTAATTGGAGCAAAGCTGAGCAAAAAGGAAAGCCATATGAAGGATCAGACAAGGCTTATTCAGGGTCATGCGATAGATAATACTTTTAAAATGAAGGTGTTGGCATTGGCAAAAGCTGGGGAATACAGATAGGGCCAGAACCTGAGATGCCCTATTAAAGCTGCCACAAGACATCTAGAGCAAGAGGGCTAAGCAAAGAAGACCAGAAATGAGACATAACCCAAATTCTCTCATATTGCTGGGACTTACCAACTTGAAGTCATGATTGTGCTTATGGGGAAAAGAAGATTGACCTTCAATGAAGAGAGAAGGGAAATGACCCTGCTCCTTTTCCAACTGATGCTTAGATTCAAGACCCATAAATGTTTTAGGCATGTAATATATGTGCTTTTTGTTAATAGTAATAAGATCTTCAAGTCCAACCCATTATCCATGCTATTTGAGGTGGGTTAAGGCAACCAAGAAGTGTAGGGTCAATGATCAATGTTTTGGCTTACAACATATACAACTGGTGGTAGATATATGTCATCTTGTCTATTCCTTTGATTATGAAAATATTATTATATTATGTTAACCAGAATGCTAAAATAATCAGTAGTATATCAACATAGCACCAAATTTGCAAAAGATTTAATGTGTTCTTGCTGGGCTTTTGTAATTATGGTAGTGATCTTGGAGCACACAGTAAGTTACATTTAAATAAGTTGGAATTTGCTATAACCATCATAAGTAAAGTCATTTCATTAATCCAAACTTTTACTTATAATCTCTTGGGTATAACAAGGGAAGGTGTGGGAATAGTCATTTATATATTGCCTCCTATATATCAACCACTATTCCAATCACTTTATTTTATTTGAGTCTTATGATAATTATATGAGGTAGGTGCCAAATTTTAAATATCTTTAAGAGAATATTGATGCAACCCCCCCAAAAGTTTTAATAAATATGGCCATGTCAAATATTCATAATTTCTAAGAAAGATGGAGTGAAAAGCTTTCAAACTATAGAACCCTCGTAGAGGAAAACAGAAATCATCTTGTTGCCCTTTTGCCCTTAGAGTTTATATTTTTATTCAACTATAAAAAATTGCTATTTTATCTACCCACTCAATAGTCTGTGGAACATTAAATATAAAAGAACAGAAAGATAGTGACTTGTTCCAGGTAAATTTATCTTTGATATACCTAGAAAAAGTTAAAAGTAAAATAATAGCAGCTAGTATTTATATAATGCTTTAAGATTCACAAAGTTCTTGGGCAGTTAGGTGGCACAGTGGATAGAACACTAACCCTGGAGTCAGGAGTACTTGAGTTCAAATCTGGCCTCAGACACTTAATAATAACAACCTAGCTATGTGGTCTTGGGCAAGCCACTAAAACCCTTGCAAAAACTTAAAAAAAAAAGATTCACAAAGTTCTTTTCATAAGTTATCTTATATGATCTTCACAACTACCTTGGGAAGTAGATACTATTATTATTCCTAATTTACAAATGAGGAAACTGAAGCAAACAGAGATTAAGTGACTTGCCCAAGGTCACACAGCTAGCTAGAATCTGATGCTAAGTTTGACACTTAGATCTTCCTAACTTCAGGGCCAAAGCTCTATCTATTGTGCTAGATAGCACTTCAACTTGCAAATAACTAAGGACAAACAAGATTCATACAAGGTATATAGGGGGCATTCTCAGGAAAAAAGGCATTAAGATTGTCAAGGACTAGGAAAGATCTTACAGAAAGTTTTACTTTACCTGAGACTCAAAGGAAACCAGAGAGGCTGGGAGGCTGACATGAGGAAGCAAGGTTTCTGGAATGAGAGATGACCAATAGAAATGTCCAGAGATAGGAGATGAAATGTGAAGTTTGAGAACAAGCAAGGAGGTCAGTGTCACTGATCTCCGAGTACATAGAGGAGAGTAAGGTGTAAGGTGTAAAGAGAGTAAGAGTGGAAAGGTAGAAAGGGACCAGGTTATGAATAGTTTAGAATGCCAAATGAAGGATTCTCTTTTTGATCCTGGAGGCAATAAGGAGGTAATAGGGAATTTATTGAATAGGGGTTGAATGGGTGGACTTGTGCTTTAGGAAGATTCATTTGAGAGCTGAGTGGAGGATGTACCAGAATGGAGAGGAACTTGAGGCAGAGACCAACTAAGCAAAGTATTACAATAATCTAAGTACTGGATGTGAGGGCCTGTATAAGGGTAGTATCAGGGGAGAGAATGGGGTATATGTGAGAGTTGTTATGAAGGTGGAATCAACAGAATTTGAAACTAAATTGGATATGAGGAAGCGGGTGAGGAAGTGAGGGGTTAAATGGCACCTCCATTATGAGCCTGAGTAAATGGGAGGAGGATGTAATTCTTGACAATAATAGGCAACTTTGGAACTTGGAAAGATTTGAAGAAAAGATATTGGGTTTAGTTTTGGACATATCTAGTTTAAGTTGTCTATGGGACATTCAGTTCAACATGTTTAGTAGTCAGTTGGTAAGATAAAACTGGAGATCTAGAGAGAGGTTAGGTAGAACTGAGAGTCATTTGCATGAAGATAATAATTAAATCCCTGGAAAGTAATATAATTCAAAAAGTTAAATAATATAGCAGGAATAAAGAAGATCCAGAACTGGACTTCAGGGGATATACATAATTATCAAAAATGATATGAATAAAGATATAGCATAGGAAATAGAGAAGTCAGAAAGAAAAACCAGGACACAGAAGCAGACTGAAAAGAATATTGAAGGGGGATCAGTGAGGTCAAAAAAGAGGTTGATTGGAAAAAGATTATTGTAAACTTTGGAGAGGTCAGTTTCAATTGAATGATGAGATCAGATACAAGAGTTAAGAAGAGAGTGAGAAGAACAGAAGTGGAGACACCTATCTTTGAAGGCCTTCTTAAGGAGTTTGGTCACAAAAGATAGGAGAGATAAAGAAAAATAGCTAGTGGGGATGGACAATTAAGTGTTTTTTAAAAGTCAAGTAGGACATTGGCATGTTTACAGAAGAAGTCAATAAACAGGGAAGTACTGAAGATTCATGAGAAGGTAGGAATGATAGAGGAGACAAATTTCTAGAGAAGATGAAATGGGTTGAAATCATTTGCATGTAGAAGGGTTTGCCTCAGCAAGAAGAAGGACCACCTCTTTGTGTGAAATGGATGAAGGAGAAAAGAATGTCAAAAGGAGTCTAGGTGACATGAGATGAGGAAGAGGATAGATGAAAGATGTCTGAAAATGGCTCCCATTTTTCAGAAGGTGCTACTCAGTAGTCTTGTTTACTTGACATTGAGATGAGTTTAACTCTCCAAGGCAAGCACCAGAAACAACAAGATTCAGATGTGCCCACATTTATCCAGTGAGGGAAAAACATGAGCCACATCAGTATTATTAAAGAGAGTCCTCCAAGACCAAATCTCTTCCCTCTATTTAGAGCTTTGTATTAATCTTTCATATGACTCTTAAAAAAAGAGGAACAATTCCTCCAATGTTTCTTAACTCACTGAATTCTCCTGGGAAGAATGGCTACAGTTCTTCTAAAGGGAGCTTTCTGGTTAATCTTTGATTTATCCAGAGATTAGCCACAAGAGATGTTCATTTAGAATCATCAGTATCAAAGTACTTTGTGAGGTCAGAAGATGAGGGAAACTCCAGAATGACTATTGAGGGTGTCTGGTGGTGATGAGCTGTTTATTCTTGGAATTTCAACACTGTTTTTACAGCATTCCTCAATGTGAAATAAACATACATAATTTGTGTTTTTTTATTTGGGTTTTAGACTCCTAAGTCCTATCAGCCTTTTTGCTAAAGGGTAGATAGAAGATACTGAAAGTAGCCATAATAAACAAAACTGACCAGACTTCAAAATGACTTAGCAAAAATGATTATCCCAGATATAAACAACTGTTTCTCTTAACAGGTTTCCACTTTCTAATATTGTGATAATAAGGGGACACATTTTTGTGAGTTTTTCTAGATAGCAAAAGCACTTCTTTACCACAACCCTGTGAAATAGGTGATATAAATGATACCAAATAGGTAAGTGACTTTTCTACCACTACATAGCTAATAAGAATCTGAAATAGAATTTGAATCAGGTCTTTTGGTTACAAGTTGACCACTATCTATTATTTTATCTGTTTGTGCATATGTACATCTCTGTTACTGAAAACATACAAGAATAACCAGACTATAAAGCATAGAAACCATATTTCTTTAAATTGGTTTCTTCCCAGTTATGGTAGGGGAGGGGGCAGGAGGTGAGCATATGCTACAATCACAGGTCTCTTTCTAAAATCTTACCCCATCTAACCAGAAAATATGAGAGATCCTGGAAATTACAGCAGAGGAAATGACTCTTATTAGAAACACTTGACATTTATATTTTCTGTCTGCTATATCCTCATTAATTAGTCACTCTTTAGCACATCCTAAGGGTCACAATATCTGCCATTTACTATACAGGGAACTGAGGCACCAAGAGGGAGAAGTAGTAGAATTTACCCAGCAGGAATCTTTGAGAGTTTTGAGAACTGCTGAGAAGAACTTCATAGTACCAAATCTCAAATTACAATTCAAAGTAGTAATCATCAAAACAATTTGGTGCTGGATAAGAAATAGAATAGTTGATCAATGGAACAGATTAGATACAGTCTACAGAAGCAAAGTGAGTCTAAAAACCTAGAATTTGATAAAGGCAAAGATCCCAACTTTTGAGGCAAGAATTTACTATTTGACAAAAACTGCTGGAAAAAAATGAAAAGTAGTCTAGCAGAAACTTGGCATGGATGAACATCTCACATAGTATACTAAGATAAACTCAAAATGGGTTCATAATTTAGACATAATGAATAATATTTCATAAGCAAATTAAGAAAGTATGAAAAATTACCTGTTGGCTTTTTTTGAATAGGAGAGGTTCATATGAAATAAAATGATTAATTTTGATTACATAAAGTTAAATTTTTGCATAAATTCAAAACTATCAAAATTAGAAGAAAGCTAGGAAAGAAGGAAAAAATTTCAGCAAGTTTGTCTTATTTTGCAAATATACAGGAGAGTAAGTCAAATTTATATGAATAAGAGCTATTCCCCAATTGATAAAGGAGATATGAACAGGTAGTTTTCAAAGGAAGAAATCAAAACTACTGATAATTCTGAAAAATTATCTAAATCACTAATAATTAGAGAAATGCAAATAAAAACAACTGATGTATCAACTCACATTCATCAGATTAGCTAGGATGACAGAAAGGAAAACTACAAATGCTGGAGGGGGATGAAGAGAGGAAAATAGTTATACTAATAAACTGTTGGTAGAGCTATGAATTAATCCAACATTCAGCAGAGCAATTAGGAATTATGTCCCCAAAGCTATCAAACTATACATATCCTTTGAGCCAGTAATAACATTACTAAATCTATACCCCAAAGAGATAAAATAAAAAGGAAATTTTTAGCAGCTCATTTTGGGCAAAGAATTAGAAACTGAGAGGATGCTCATCATCTGGGGAATGCTGAATAAATTATGATATGTTTGTGTGTGTGTGTGTGTGTGTGTGTGTGTGTGTGTGTGTATGTGTGTGATAGAATACTATTGTGCTCTAATAAATAATGGAGATGACTTTAGAAAAACCTAGGAAGAGTCATATGAATTGATGCAAAGTTAAGCAAAAAGAACCAGAAGAACAAGTTTATACAGTGACAGCAATATTATAAAAATAATTAACTGTGAAAGACAGCAACAGATAAGTAAAATAATCTACCACTCTTCAATAAGGAAAAATCATATCTCCAAATACAGAACTTGAGAAATCAAATTGAAGCTTATTTTCTTCCTCTTTCTTTTTCATGTTTTTACTTCAGAATATGGCTAGTAGGGAAATATGTTTAGCATGACTTCATATATAAATATACATATAGATACACACATATATAATGTGTATTGTGTTTATTGCCTTCTTGACTGGGTAGGGAAGGAAGCAGAGTGAAGAAGGAAATTTGAAATTTAAAACATTGTGTTTTAAAAAAGAGAAAGAACTCAGAACTCTGGATTGTCTATCCTGCTTAAACCAGAGTGAACAAATCTCTATAGAGAAGGTTCAAAGATTCTCAGGATTCCAAAACAGTAGGGAGAGGTCCTCCTTTACAGTTCTGGAAAAGTACAAAAACATTCAGGTCAATTAATAAAGCCTAATTTTCCCTGGAGTCAGGAACTTGAGCCTCACTAAAGAAAAAATTAAGACTACCATTTTTGGTCAACTGTAACCTTGAGAATCAGATAAGACAAAGAAAAAGAGATTCTTCTAGTTCATGATATCTCCTGTGGGAACTCTGCCACACTCAAAAGAAAGACTTTGGTCCTTGAGATCCCCAGGGATCAAAGTTTCTTCATACACTCATACCCCCAAATACTTATTATTGACTTTGAAATGTGTAGTTTTATACAAATGATTTGATGAAAATATCCATTTAAACAATTTATAATGTCATGTGACTAATAACTAGTTTATGTTCTCAACAAAGTGATAAAATCCATGAATACTACTTCAATCCCTTTGAGTCTTTTTCCTTCTTTTCTCAATTCTGCTTCTCCATGATTCAAGTTAACAGTGGAAAAGAAACCAAAGACAGACCACTGCAAGCAGAGGGATGTTATTGGCTCACCTGCAGAAGACAAGAAAAAAACAACCTTCTCTCCTAGTTATAGCTGAGGTGGGAAGGGAATGAGGAGAAAACATAGAAACTTACCTAGATACTATCCAGTAAATAAAATAGATCATATATATATAAAACAAAGGGTTATATAAATAGAACAAAGGGTTATATATATACAATCTATTTATATCTCTATTCATACTTATAATTTTCTTAAAATTTATATGCATATAGATTCACACACAGAGACAGAGTAAGGGGGGAGAGAGAGAGAGAGAGAGAGAGAATGAAAAAAGTGAACAGATAGATAACTCTCTTCAGAGTCAAAACATTCAGATTCAAATCTTGCCTCTGACATATGTTACTGAGAAACCTGGGCAAATCATTTAACCTCTTTCAGTGCTCTAGGCAACTCTCAAAGATGATAAAATGCAGAATTGTTGATGATCTGCTTTAGTAGAGAAATCTTTGGTTCCCTTCCTCTATCTCACCTCCACACACACATATGTAACAGAACTCAGCTTTAACAACCTCTCCCACAGAGACCATAGATATTATTATTGTACCTTTTAGAAGCTGTAGAATTTTGACATACTTGCAATTTAGTCATTATTCTGGATAGACTTTACAGTGATGCTTTGAGAATCTGAGAGAAGACGAAGATAAAGAGGATGAAGAAAACTTTTTTCCTGAGAGAAATGACTGAATTTATCTTGTAAAGAAAATTTATGAGAATTTTTGATGAGTCTATGAAGAAACTAGAGAATTTAACTGTCATTCTAGAAAATTACCTGTCATGGCTGGAAAGACACTATAAGAGGAGAGAAATAATTTATTTCCTAAGAATATGGAGTTTAAATCTACATTATAAATAAATAAGAAGATGATTCTTGAGAGCTTTGGGCTATAATATTGAGACTGAATAGTGGTGTTCCAGAAGTAAAAAGAAATAACATATATACCAGGTTTTTAGAAATGAATCTGACCTTCCTCATAGCTAAAACATTATAAGTATTTATAGATTTATTTAATTGTTACATTGTTAAAAATCACATAGACAGTAACCTTAGTATTTATGTAATCCTAGTAGGTTGGGGTTTTGATATAGAATGGGAGATGAACAACAATGGGAAGAAAATTTCTTTATTAAGTAATATTCAAAAAATGAGGTTGGAAGCTCAAAGAAAATTAATAATTTAAGTTACAATTTTTGTAATTAATAAGGAAATAATGAATTACATCCTTACATTACCTTAGAACTTGGGGTGATGAGGATGAATATGGAAATGAATCAAATAGCAAGTTGAAAGGTGATCACTACTAAGTAGGATACATATGAATGTATTTACCCCCTCCCCAAAAACATTTGTATATTTATGTGTAAATACAATGCATATGTGTATGTAGATATAGGTGATTTATACCCACATATACATGCATAAACATACAGAGGTGTGTGTATATATATATATATATATATATATATATATATATATGTATAACAACATATAGGTGCACAGAGTAACTTTATTTGTATATAAATAATAGATTTATATGTATACTTACACTCACAAAAAGGTTTCAGATTCAAACTGAAGCTTTGTGTATGGCACTAAAGATTAGATTCCAGAGGTATCTTGCTAATTAATGTAGAGCATAATTTAATTTATTTCAAAACCTTTTAATCAGGGATTAAATTCTTTAATTCTCAAATAAGTGTGGTATAGTGAAAAAAGAATCATATTTGGATTCAAAGGCTATGAGTTTGAAGTTCAGATCTGCCACTTACTTACTGTGTGACTTGTTTCACTTCATCATGTGTTACTGAATGGACATGCAAAAAAAAAAATCACAAAACAGTTCTGATTGGGCCCACTATAAATTTGTATTAATCCTTAACTGGCCCTCACTGCAGCAAGGCAAACATTCTATAATTGTTTCATTCTGCCACTGTTATTCCAAACATTTTCTTGAGATTTCCATGACGTTCTTCCTCCAAACTTCTCAGCTAAGGACCTCATCTCATTTTTCACACACACACACACACACACACACACACACACACTCATTTGCCAAGAATTTCTCTTTCTCCCTTCATTCTCATCTCACACTCAGACATTTTCATCTATGATATCCTTTTTCATCCTGGTCTCAGACAAAGACTTGGCACTTCTTCTTGTCCTGACAAATTTCTATAGCAAACTGTTTCCACTATCTTCCCCATGCTCACTCTTATCTTCAGTCTTTCTTAAACTTTGTTTCTCAAACTTTGAGGAATATACTTCATAATGGGGAGTCAAATTTTAAAATGAACAAAAAAATAAAAAACTAGTTAAATGCAATTATATATATACACATTATAAACATCTTCAATCTTTCTCAAACTTTGAGGAATATACTTCATAATGGGGAGTCAACTTTCAAAATGAACAGAAAAAATCAGTTAAATGCAATTTATGTATACATTATAAACAGATATATACAAGATTATAGGTACATAAATGTGCACAAATGAATATATGTGCATAAATGCTTATATATTATATTTTTATATCAGATTATATATATATACATAGTTATATAGAAATATAGATGGATAGATAGATAGATAGATAGATAGATAGATAGATAGATAGAGATAGAAGGCTATCTGAAGAGGGAAAGTCTGAGTAATTAGAAGGGGAGAATTCTCCTGAAGAAAGTGAGATTTGAACTGCATCTTGAAAGAGGTCAGAAAAAAAAAAGAGTTAAAGGTAAGGTGTCAGAGAATTCTAGGATTGGAGGACAGACAGAGTAAAGGTGTGGTTTGGAAAATGATTATGAGCTGTGTGGACTTGGGAAAGTCACTTAACCCCATTGCCTTGCAAAAACCTAAAAAAAAAAGGAAGATGATTATGTGTGAAGATGTACAACTAGGCCACTGTTGTTGATATTTAGCATGCATGACAAGGAACAAGGTATAAACAACTTGAAAGGAAAGGAAGGGGATATTTATCAACCTGAGTAATGTTTTTTCCCCACTATCTATGAAAATGTTTATGATTCTTCCATCTTTTAAAAAAAATAAATCAATACTTGATAGAATTCCTGCTAGCTCTCTTCTCCCTTTTATGGCTAAAATAATTGAGAGAACAATTGACAGTTGATGCCTGTACTTCCTCTCATCTCTCTTAAACCTTCTGTAATTTGACTTCTGACCTCATCATTCAAATAATACTACCCTTTCCCAAATTACCAGTAATCTCTTAAGTGACAAATACAATCCCATCCCTATTCATCTTTGACCTCTCTGCAGCATTTGATGCCATTGATCATCTTCTCCTGAATCCTCTCTCCTCTCTAGGTTTCATGACATTGCTCACTCCTGGTTGGCCTCCTATGAATTGATTGCTTCTTCTCTAATTCCATTATTGATTCTTCAGTCATGTAGCACCCACTAACTGTGGGTGTACGTCACGGTACTACCTTGGGCCCTCTTCTCTTTTCATTCCATTTAAACTTTCTCAATTGGTGATTTCAACAGCTTCCATAGACTCATTTATTAAGTCCATGGAATTGATTCATATTCATATATTCATTTCTCTTATTTCTTTATCTGTATAGATTCATATGTATAATACACATATATGATCTGTGACACAGATATCCCTAGTTTCTCTGATGAGCTTCTCAAATTCAACATATTTAACATGATATTTTCCTTTTCCTCCCAACCTCTCCCAACTTCCAAATCCACATCAATATTCATCCAGTATCATCCTCAATCCCTCACACTCACTCACCCTATAAATCCAAGATCAAACCTTGCAGTTTCTGTCTTCTCTCCACTCACATAATCACAACTCTAGCTTAAACCTTAATGTACCTAATTCAGACTATTCTAATACTCTTCTAACTGTCCTCACAACCTTAAATAATATACCACTTCTAATTTGTTCTTCAATCAACTACCGAGGTGATTTTTCTAAAACATAGCTCTGACCATGTCATCCTGCCTCCTACTATCAATAAGCTCCAGTTACCTATGAGATCAAATATAGACAGGCAGCTAGGTAGTCTGGTAGATAATTTGTTGAACCTGGAGTCAGAAAGACCTGAATTCAATCTAGACTCAGACACTTACAGATTGTGTGACCCTGGGCAAATTTTTTAATCTCTGTTTTCTTCAGTGTCTTCATCTTTAAAATGAAGATAGTAATAGAGCCTACTTCTGAGGGTTATTGAGAGAATCAAATGATTTAGTAGTTGTAAAGAGCTTAGAGGAGTGCTTGGCAAATAATAAACACTATTTAAATGTTAGCTATTATACAAGCTCTTCTATTTGATCTTTGTAATTTTTTTTTTTAATTTAAGGCAATGGGGTTAAAGTGACTTGACCTTTCACACAGCTATTTAATTAAGTGTCTGAGGCTAGATTTGAACTCAGGTCCTCCTGGCTCCAGGGTCAGTGCTCTATCCACTGTGCCACCTGGCTGCCCCTCTGTTTAGTCTTTAATGCTCCTTCATAACCTGCACTCTTCCTTCATTTTCAGTCTGCTTACACTTTGGTCCTGTTCAGTCATGCTACAAGCCAGTTACACCAGTCTAATTTTAGGACTTCAAAATCCTGTCTTTTTCATCTCCATATGTCACATATATCCTCATATATAAAACATAAGGAGACCTTATGTGTACAATTCAAGCACACATATAATCATATATATCTTTTTATTCACTCTCTCTCTACATTGTATATATCCCTAGCTTTTCTATTGCCTTTTACAAGTTTTCTCCCCCATTGAAGGATATGCTCCTCATAAATAGGGCCTGGATGTTTTATTTTTTTGCCTTTTGTCTTCCTAGCTTAGCAGAGTATGACCTATTTTGTTGTTCAGTCATTCAATCTTGTCCAACTCTTCACAACCCAATGGACTAGCACATGCCAGGTTTCTCCACTATCTTTCAAAGTCTCACCAACTTCTTGTTCATTGTTTCCATGATACTATCTATCCATCTCATCCTCTGCTGTCCCCTTTTCCTTTTGCTGTCAAACTTTCCCAATATCAGGGTTTTTTTCCAATGAGCTCCATCTTCTTATGTTGCCACAGTATTTAAGCTTCAGTATTTGACCTTCCAGTGAATAAGAGGTTCATAATAAATGCTTATTAATTTATTGACTTCTCTAGGGCTCAGTCTCTTCATCTGTGAAATGAGCAGGTTATGCAGAGTGATTTATAATGCTCTTTTAGAGATAGAGCCTTTGTTATTAGGGAAATTATCTTTCTAGTTCTTCCAGAAATCCCTGTTGCAATCCAATTCTCACTTTCATTGGAAGGGGATCCTGAAATGACAGATTCTGTATCTTCCTGCTTGCACTGCCAAGTCTAGATAAATCCAATCTTTTCATGTTTATTGAGATTATACAAAGTACGTAGCATTTTATAAAACATTCTCTGTATGAGGAACAAAAAAGGAGGATACCTGAAAGTGAAAGAAATGAACTTAAGGAGGAATTTTATAATCAGGGATGAACAACCTTTTAGCTCTTCTGGACCTCATCATCCAACAGAAATCCATTAAGATCCGACTACAGACTTCAATACCCTTTCATGAATATAAAGCAACTCACAATACCAAAGTACAACAACAAAAGCAATGTGACTACATAAATGAAAATATGTGCAATGTGTAACACTTGGGAACCTCATACCTCCTCTTTCCATATTTCTTTATTCTAGTCCCTTTTGATCTTTATAAATTGGTTATATTTGCTTGTGATTTTTTTGGTGTATCATTGTACTTTCCATTTATAATGTTGTAGTTGCTATGTACATTGTATTCTTGTCTCTGCTTAATTCCTTCTGCATCTGTTCATTTACATTATTCCATGCTTCTCTTATTCAATCACACACATTTCATGTAGTATAGTAATATTCCATTATGTTCATGTGACACAAATTGCTTAGCCATTTCCCATTTGATAGGCATGTACTTTGTTTGCATTTCTTAGCTATCAAAAAGTGCAGTTTATTATTATTACTATTAAACAAAAGTTATGATTGCAGTTCAATATTGAATGTGGTTTACTTAAATGCCTTATTTTTCCTCCTTTGAAATATCTCAGGATTAAACAAAGAAGTTGATATGCTAAGGATAACAGAAGGGAATTGGTACAATTATAATTACTGACTCACAAAAAAGGGCATTATTAAATTTAATCTGCATTATTCACATTTTCTCCATTATTTTCTTAAGACTAGAAACAATCAACAAAATGATAGCACTGATTTGTAGCACTTGCTGGTTTCCTAAAGTGTAAACCCTCACACTAAAAATTTAATAACTGGTTCTTTGGTGGAGTTGGTTCAAAATCATACTTGATTACACTTGTTACTGCTTTATATAGGGTAATTTATGTGGTACAGTGGACAGAGTGCTGGGGTTGGAGGCAGGAAGATCTGAGTTCAAATATGATATCAAACACTCAGCTTGGCCGGGGTCACACAGCTAGTAAATATCTTAGACCTCATTTGAACTCAGTTCTTCTTGACTCCAGACCTGGTGCTCTATCCACTGTACTACCTTGCCATCCTATCAGCTTCTTAATTTCTTTACCAGTAAAAGGAAGGAACCAGATTAGATGAACTCTGAAGTCTGTTCCAACTCTTTTCCAGATCCTATTTATTGCCTTTGTAAATAAAATCAAAATACTATTTCTCATATCCCCCTCCTGACTTAGTTTCTAGGGACTAAAATAATTTTATAAGGAAATGGTCAGTAGTACATAAAGTAATAGACTTTAATTAGGACACTTTTTTTTTTCATAAGAAGAAGGCACAATACACTTTGATCCAGTAATACCACTACTGGGTCTATACCCTGAAGAGATGATGAAAAAGGATAAATACATCACTTGTACAAAAATATTCATAGCAGCCCTGTTTGTGGTGGCAAAGAATTGGAAATTAAGTAAATACCTTTCTATTGTTCTATTAGAAACCAGGAAGGATGGGGATTCAAGGAAGCCTGGAAGGATTTGCATGAACTGATGCTGAGTGACATGAGCAGAGCCAGAAAAACATTGTACACCCTAACAGCATCATGGGGGTGATGATCAACCTTGATGAACTTGCTCATTCCATCATTGCAACAATCAGGGACAATTTGGGACTGTCTATGATGGAGAATACCATTTGTATTCAGAGAAAGAACTGTGGAGTTTGAACAAAGACCAAGGACTATTGTCGTTAATTTAGGGGAAAAACTGATATCTTATTGTCTGATCTTGCTATCTCTTTTACTTTATGTTTCTTCCTTAAGGATATGATTTCTCTTTCATCACATCCAATTTGGATAAATGTATAACATGGAAACAATGTAAAGACTGGCAAATTGCCTTCTGTGGAGGGTGGGGGGAGGGAGGTAAGATTAGGGGGAAAATTGTAAAACTCAAAATAAATAAAATCTTTAAAATAAAAAGAAGACACAAAATCTAACCTGAGGCAGGACAATTTAGAAGAAATGGCAAGAGGATAGGGATCTAAAATAAAGGATACCTCCAAACTTAGTCACCTGGAAGGGCAAAGGATATCCTTAATCTGTCACTGGGGATCGGGTAGATCTCAGTTAAGGTCTCAGTTTATAGAGGGGTTAGTGTTTGGGAAGGTCAATTGTTGAATCTTGAATGTGATGATCTTCAAGCCCTGGAAGGAGTTCGAAGGTCTTACAGTATGATTGTCTAACCTTAACAGGCCAGACTTCATCAAGTTATCTATCCCTCTGCCTAGTAAATAGATGGAACAGCTGGGTTCCATCATCTCCACAGTCAGGGCACCTATGCTCCTTGTGGTGGTCTTGGTTTTATATAGAGATGAAGAATTAGACCAAATTCCTATCTCACTTAGGAAGTCAGAAGGAAAGAGAAGTAACAGGTGTCAATGAACAGTTATTCTCCCTCTCTGACTTAAATTAGGAGGAATAATTTCCAATAGCTAAACACAGATAGCTAAAAGGGGTGACAAAGACTTTAACTTTTCAAGAGTATACTTAGGGGCAGAGAGTTCAAAAAAGTAAATAATAAAAATGGAAGGTATACAAGAAACCCTATTGTTGAAAAATATCAGAAATATTCTGCCTACATCTCACTTTTGTTTCCTCATAAGCTTAGACAGAAAAGTGAATTGGGCCTCTCTAAATCAAATTTCCCCCCTCCCCATCTCACTTAAAACAAAGGGAGAACAAATTATAAAGACCTCAATAGTTGTTATATAATTTATCAATGATGATATTTGGCATTTAATAAATACACTATCTGGGACAGTTCATTGAAAATGACATTTTAAAAAATAAGGCTTCTTTCTAGTGGGTCTCCTTATATATAACCTTATATCATTTCATGTCTATCAGTGAAAGACAGAACAAGCTATTAAGAGATTTGGACCAAATCTGGATAGAGAAATGTCCAGCTGTTACTTCTATTTTCTCTCTACAATTTTACTCTTTAATTTGCTGTGTTTGTGATGTCAGCTCATTATTACTGTGATTGTTCCTGATGACATTAATGCATTATACCACAGGTGCCATCTGCTCATAACTTCCCTGTAGGGTAAGTGGTAAGTAATTGCTTCACACTGATAATCCATTTTTCAGATAAAGTAGCAGAAATACAAGAACAAATAGTTGCTTTAGTGGACACAATGATTCCATAGTTTAAGAGAGAACCAGACCCTTTTTGCACCATCTTTGACTCAAAATAGTTGAACTCCCATTAGAATATAAACTCTGTGAGATAAAGGGGCTATTTCTTTTCTTGGCATTCTCAGAACCTAATATAGTGCATGATTTTTTTTTTCATTTTCAACATTCATTTTTATTCTTATTTGTTTATTTATTTTGAATTCCACAACCTTCCCCCAAACTTGCTCTCCCCCCACCCCACCCTACAGAAGGCAGTCCTAGTCTTTACATTGTTTCCATGGTATACATTGATCCAAGTTGAATGTGATGAGAGAGAAATCATATCCTAAAGGTAATAGTCTTTGGTCTTTGTTCAACTCCACATTTCCTTATACATTGCTAAAATATTCTTGTTTAAGAGCAAACATAATACCCTCCACCTACAAAAATATAGAACCTCATGAGAAATAAAGCAAAAGAAAGAGAAAAAATATGTTTCAGTCTGTGTTCTGATACCATCAGCTCTGTCTCAGGTGGATTGCATTCTTCATCATAAATCCATCAGAGAAGCCACTTCTGTACTTTTCCACAGTTGGCGCCACTTTACTGTAACTCCCTCCATTCATTCCTCCCCACTAACTATACTATACTATATTCTCTCTCTCTCTTCACCCCATCCCTCTTCCAAAATGTGCTGTAGGGCAGCTGAGTGGTACAGTGGACAAAGCACCAGCCCTGGGGTCAAGAGGGCCCCCAAGCCCACATACCACCCCAGAGACCCAGCAAGCACCTGGCCCCATGGTCCGAGCCAGGCCACCCAATCCCAGCACCTTGCAAAAAGTAAAACAGTTACTGCGTGATATCTGACTATTCTCTCCCATGATCTACCCTCTCCTCCATCACCCACATGCCTCCCACTTCCCCCATCCCCCCTCTCTCCTCCAGATGTCTATACTTTATTGAGTGTCTATGCTGTTTCCTGTCTGAGTCATTTCTGATGGTTCCCTCATTCCCCCTTGCCTTCCCCCTTCCATATCATTGCAAAAGCTCATTGCAAAAAAAGTCTTCTATATGAAGTATCTTAGCCTATTCTACCTCTCCTTTCTCTTACACCCAGTACATTTCCCTTTAAGCCATTGACTCCATTTTTACAATATATTATATCTTCAAATTCAGCTCTCTCCTGTGCTTCTATAAGAGCTCCTTCTACCTGCTCTACCAAATGAGGAGGCTCATGTGAGCATTATCAGCATCATTTTTCTATACAGGAATACATACAGTTCATCATCATTAACTCTCTCATAATTTACCCTTCTCCTCCACTCTCTATGCTTCATCTGAATCCTCTATTTGAAGGTCAAACTTTCTGTTCAGCTCTGGTGGTTTCAAAAGGAACATCAAAATTCCCCTGTTTGATTGAAAGTCCATCTTTTCCCCTGGAAAAGGATGTTCAGTTTTGCTGTGTAGTTGATTCTTGGTTGCATTCCAAGTTCTTTTGCCTTCTGGAATATTAGATTCCAAGCCCACGAGCCCTTAATGTAGTTGCTACTAAATTCTGTATGATCCTAACTACAGTTCCACAATTTTTGAATTGTGTCCTTCTGACTGCTAGTAATATTTTCTCTTTGACTTGGGAGTTCTGGAACTTGGCTATAATATTCCTAGGGATTGTATATATTTTTTTGATCTCTTTCCAGGGGAGATTGGTGGATTCTTTCAATTTCTATTTTGTCCTCTGGTTCTAGAATATCACGGCAATTTTCCTGTAGGAAATGAGGTCAAGGCTCTTTTCCTGATCATGACTTTCAGGTATCCCAATAATTTTTAAATTTTTTCCTGAATCTGTTTTCCAGATCAGTTGTTTTTTCAATGAGATGTTTTACATTTTCTTCTAATTTTTCATTCTTTTGGTGTTGAAGTATTGTGTCTGGATTTCTCATAAAGTCATCAGCTTCCTTTAGCTCCATTCTACATCTGAAGGATTTGTTTTCCTCAGAGAGCTTTCTTATCTCCTTTTCTTTCTGGCCAATTCTGCTTTTTAAAGCATTCTTCTCCTCAATAACTTTTTGAACTGTTTTATCCATTCGACCTATGCTGGCTTTTAACATGTTATTTTCTTCAGCATATATTTGGATCTCCTTGACTAAGCTGCTGATTTCATTTTCATGTTTTTCTGTATCTCTCTCATTTCTTTTCTCAATTTTTCTTCTATCTCCCTTACTTGACTTTCAAAATCTTTTTTTTTTAACTCTGTCATAGCCTGAACCCAACTTCCATTTTTCTTGGAGTCTAGATGCAGAAGCTCGTACTTCCTCATCTTCAGATTGAGTATTTTGATCCTTTTTGGGATCATAGACAAAGTATTTGTCAATAGTCCGGTTCCTTTTTCTTCTCTGTTTACTCATTTCCCCCAACCTGTGCCTGGTTTTGGGGTGCTTCCTGAGCTTTTGAGTATTATTGGGACCTGCCACAAGGACCTCAATGTGTGAGACTTTGACTGCTCTCCTGGTCTGTGAATGACTACAAATGTACCCCTCTGCCACAGGGCTGGGGGGGGGGGGTCCCTGTTCTATGGGGGGCCTAGACTGCGACCAAGATCTAAATGTGGTCAGAGACCCAGAGTCCTGATCCTGGGACACAGACCTCAGAAGTCTGTCTCTACTTCCCTACCTTCAGTGGGCTGAACACTCAGGGTGTCATCTCCTGGAGTCTCCTGCTTGCTGGCTCCTGCTTCCATTTAATGGATCTGGATGTGCTGATGCTACAACCACCCTGAGGGCCTGGGCTTCAGACTCTCTCTGGCAGAGGTCTCCCCGCTGCTCCCTGCTGATCCTCCAAATTGTGCCCAGTGCTCCTTGGTGTGCAGGTCAGGAAACTGGTTCTGCTGCTGAGAGCCACAACTCCCAGCCATTCTGGGGCTGTTCCCAGGAGGTTTAAATTTCTTCACTCTGGTGGGACACCCCTCTAAACCTGTGAAACAGAGTTTTCCCACTATTTTCCAGGTTACCTTGGGCTGGAGAATTTCCTCACTGTATCTTTCTGTGGGTTCTATCTCTCAAAAATTTAATTAGAGTCATAATTTTAAGATTTTTGAAATATTTTGGAGAGAGAACCTAGGAGAGGCTCTTCTCCTGCCACCATCTTGGCTCTGTCCCAGTGCATGAAATTTATTATTGTTGTGTCCATTGTTGGGATTGTTGTGTCCAATTATTGGGATACCTGAAAGTCATGATCAGGAAAATGGATCAAATGATCAAAATACTCAATCTGAAGATGAGGAAGTACGAGCTTCTGCATCTAGACTCCAAGAAAAATGGAAGTTGGGTTCAGGCTATGACAGAGTTAAAAAAAAAGATTTTGAAAGTCAAGTAAGGGAGATAGAAGAAAAATTGAGAAAAGAAATGAGAGAGATACAGAAAAACATGAAAATGAAATCAGCAGCTTAGTCAAGGAGATCCAAATATATGCTGAAGAAAATAACATGTCTTGTGTCCATTTCTTTGTGACCCCATTTGGGGATTTTCTTGGTAGAGATAACCAAAGTGGTTTGCTATTTTCTTCTTCAGCTTATTTTACAGATGAGAAACTGAGGTCAACAGGGTTATGTGACTTTCCCAGGGTTATACAGCTAGCAAGTATCCAAGGCTAGATTTGAACTCAGGAAGATTAGTCTTTCTGATTCCAAGTTCAGGGTTCTATCTAATGCAGCATCTAGCTGATACCAAGTAAACATCTAATAAATGCTTCCTGAATTAAATTGAACTTTCTTTTAATTTTCATCTAAAGTTCAGTTTAACTTTTAATTGTTGTATTGAAGGAAGGAGGAGAGAGGGACAAAAACAGTTAAGTGTTCTTAGAAACCAAGAGGGTTCTAATCACCAAAAGAAATTGGTGATTCATCAGAAAAGCCTCATCAGGTCATGGGAATGAAAGATAATGGTCCATTTAGTTTCAGCTGTGGTAGATGAAGCTTTGGACTAGAAAACATCAGCTTATTCATTAGCTATGGTGAGGCTGACTCATAAAAATCTGTGGGCTCTGGTTCAGAATTGAAATAGCAGAGCAAGGAACCTGTGACTAAGAAGGATATGAGGTATATAGACAGGATGGAAACAACTCCAGATATTTGAGGAAACAGAAATTATGTTGAGGAGTTAGGACCACTTCCTCACAGGCAAGTTGATGATGTTTCTGTTTGCTTGTTTTTAAATTAAATTTATTTCATATTGAGAAATCTATAGACCATCCAATTAAAATTTCACCTATTTTCCCTCAAAGCTCTTCAGCATAACATAAAAAAACCTATTATTCAATCTTGATTCTACCTACTCCCTGCCACAATTTTGTTGTTGTTCAGTTGTTTCAGTGATATTCAACTCTGTGACCTCATTTTGGTATTTTCTTGGTGAAGATACTGGAATGATTTGTCATTTCTTTCTTCAGATTATTTTATAGACAAGAAAACTAAGGCAGATCAGGTGACTTGCCTAGGATCACACAAGTAGTAAATGTCTGAGGCCAGATTTTCAAGATGAATCTTGCTGATCCCAAGACCAGCACTCTATCCACTATACCACCTAGCTGCTCATTTCTGTGATATTACTCAATTCAATTCAACAAAAATTTACTAAGTACCTGCTATGTACTGAACATTCTGATACTTACTGAAGATAAAATGATGAAAAAAAGAAATTTTCCTTGTCCTCAAAGAGTTTACATTTTTTTAACAGAAGTAGCATGTACATAGATAAGTAAATACATTATATATATATATATATATATATATATATATGTATAAAGTAAATGTACAAAAGACTATGGAGTCCATCAGCATCATTTATAGGTCAGCTCTTAGTCTACAAAGGGGTGAGGAACCTTTTTTTTGCCAAGGATCCTTTGGATATTTATATCATTCATAGGTCATACAAAATTAATAACTTAAAAATTAGCCTGCTATATTTGGTCAAACATTTAATTAATTCACCCTTAAAAATTTCCTAGACTTATTGAATTATCAATCCTGCCTGCTATCCTTGGCATAGCAGTCTAGAACAAATGATTTTGCAGGCCTTATAGAATCCACTGCAAGTTCCCGACCCCTGGCCTACAACTTAACTTGTTCTTATCTGATCAACCTGAGTTCTGGGGTAATCCAAGTATTTATTTGTATATTTCTTCATTAATTAATAAAAATTTCAGTTAATCTCTCAATTAGCTAAATTCAGAATACCAACACCCCATTCAAATATTATTTAATAAAGTAAAGAAACTTTCTTCTTTCCCAAAAGTTGTTATTCATATTCTCTTTACATATGTTAAATCATCTATGATCAAATAAATATAAAGGTTACTAAATATATTAACAATAAAATAAATATATAACTACTTATAATATTTGAGCTACAAGAACAATTACAATTTAATATCACTTTTATTGTTTTTATTGTTGAATTATATCTGATTCTTTACAACTCCATTTAGTGATTTCCTGGCAAAGATCTTAGAATGGTTTGCCATTTCATTCTCCAGCTCATTTTTCAGATGAGAAAACAGTGGCAAGCAGAATTAAATGACTTGCCTAGGATCACACATCTAATAAGTATTTGAGAATGGATTTGAACTCTGGTCTTCTTGATGCCAAGCCTGGCACTCTATATTCACTATGCCACTTAGTTGCCCCAAGTCAGCTTTAATCACTTCTATAATTTCAGATGACTTCTCCTTATATCTGTTAAGACAGTCCTACCATACAATTTCCTCAAGATGCAAAATAAAGTATTTTATCAAGAATCTTCATCCTTTTTGAAAAATATTAGAATCATTTTATAAAGAAAGAAATCCTCTCTATTTTCTTTCCTTCTGTTATCATTCAGTCTCTTTCCAGATGTGGCAGGAAACAGATAAAACTTAACTTTTCATCTCTTTACAAATAACAGTTAAAACTCTCTATTTCCTCACAAACTCCTTATAGCTCCAAGTCAGAACACTCTCCCTTATTTACTCCATAGGGAAAAGCACCTCATAGAATGACAACTATTATTCCTTGTTTTTCAGGGAAACAGGAAGAATTTATATGGCTTCTTAAGAGAAACTTTTGAACCGGAGATTCTATAAATACAAAATTTTAATTTCTAGATTAGAGGAGATAATATTAACAGGGGGAACACTGAAAGTTTTAAGTAGGGGGAGATGGAGTTCCCAAGAGGCAGAATCAAATTGTATTCCAAACACAAGAAACCATGGAGATACAGTTATATAGGGAAGTGGTCAAAAATATTGGGAAGGAAAACAATCCTTGAAGAGGAGTAATATGAAGTTAAGTATGGTTTGAAGTCATGAAGTGCTTTCAATGTCAAGCTGAGTATTTTCTAGAAATGATAGAAATTTCTGAAGCTTCTGAAACATAAAAGTAAAATGGTTCAATGGTAGTTTGACAGGTGCATGGAGAATGAGTTGGAGAGAGGGGAGAAATTCATTAGGAGACCATTGCAATATTATAGACAAGAGATAGAGACAAGAGGGGACAAATAGGAAATGTTGTGAATTCAAAAATCTTTGATAACTGATTAAATATGGGAAATGAAGGTAAAGAGGGATGACTGACATTTCCAATCTGAGTGACTTGAAGGATAATGGTGTCCTTGCCAAAAATTAAAAATTAAGAAAGAGGAGTAGATTTAAAGGAAAAGATAGTCAATCCTGTTATAGATCTATTGAATTTAGATGAGGCACCACTTTTGAGATATCTGATAGACAGATGCAAAACAGAGACAGGAGCCTGGGAAAGAGACTTGGCCAGGACATATAGATCATCCACATATTGATGGCAATTGAACCCATGGAAAAGGATGATATAAAAAGAGATTTAATATAAAGACCAAGAGGAAAGGGTGTAAAATAGACAATTCTAGAGTTTGGGGGTCTGCACAGTGTTTAGAGAGGACTTGCACCTCTGGTGTGAGAGTCAATCCCCTTTCAGGGCTGCTCATCCACCTTGTGGATCCATTTATCACAACCTCACCTGTGGCTCCAAGAAGCTGTAGCATGCAGTAGCCATCCCTGGCAGACAGGATAAAGCCAGGTTAAGGATAACCAACAAACCTCAAACTCATCATGAATTAGGGGCATGTTTACACCTAACATATGAAGATATACCCAGGTGGAATGGGTGGATTAGAATAATTTATTCCTTAGGTCATGAATTCAGCTGAAGCAAGGTGATGATCAGACACTGAAGATGCCAAGGATATCCACTGCACTGCATTCTGGACCATCTGTAGTCTTGACTTTTGTTTTGCCACTGGACTCTAGAAAAGAAAATTAAGCTGATGACTTTTGTGTGACTCTGCCTTACTTAAATATTTGACCCTATTATGTCTTTTTCAGAAACAGAGGACTAACAATAACAACACCAGAGTCTTTGAACTTGCCAACTCTTTTCTGGGTTTCATTTAGACCCAGAATGAGCCTATGGATGTTGAGTTTAGTTTAAGGCTCTTCACTCTCCTTCAGATCTTAGATGTGACCCTGGTTTTATTCTCCCTGGGAGGCAGGGTTATCTTTAATTTCAGGGACCAAATCAGAGAAGTATTCCTTTTCCCAACTATAACCTTTATAAAGAAAAAAGAAAAAACAAAAGCTTCCAGGTCCCTCTCCTCCTTTCTCCTCCTCTTGCAGTCTTGAGACTAGGTGAATTGGAGCTAAAGGAGGCTACTATCTACCTATTGTACATTTCAAGTCCATTCTTTTCCTTATATCAGGGCCAATACAATTATGATAATTTTTTTAAGTTTATAGTCTTGTAATTATAGGTTTTAAGTAAGCACATGTAAATTTATATGAATCTTAGGCAAGTAAAGCAACACTAGATTAAATAAGAGGGAAAAATCCAGTATTTTGAAATGTACCTTCCCATTGTTGTGAAATGGAAAGTATTAATTGCTTAGATTCCTTCAGAATCAGAAGTCCATAAGAAATCTCTAGAATCTCTCCTGGTCTCCTACCAGGCATAACTCAGCATACAGAGGCTATTTCTGGTTGCCCAATTGAGCAATCCTGTTCCCCCCGCCCCTGAGTTCCTAGCATTATTGTACATTAGAGAGGACTCCACCTTATTTTTCTCTGTTGGCTCCATTTCTGTAAATTTGATTGCCCGAGGCACTGGAAAAACCTAAACAACAATAAAAAGCTTCAGGGTACTGGAAAAAATTACTTGTATTCTTCCCAAAACCAAGTCCCAAGCAGGATCCAAGAGAATATAGAATAGCAATCTGGGGAATGCATGCCCAAAGGTGGCACTCACACGGAGTAACAGGTGTGACACAGCCACGGTTAACTGAAGCAAAACTGCAGCAAAGCACTATGGAAAGGGTTAGAGATTCAGGCTTTCAATCTTGCTTTTTGATGCCTATTAACCCTGTGTCATTGGGTAAATCATTCTCATTCCATGGCCTCAGTTTTTTCATCTATAAAATGATCTAAAATGAAGGGAGAATTTGGATCCCTATTTATTTTATCACAGTTCCTTTATTCCATCTTTGTCCTTAACCTGATTCTTCAGAAAGAAAGAAAAAAATAAAGATGGAAGGAAGGAAGACATGCTATATTGCAGAAATTAATCATGGTCAAATGGATCTCAAATGAATATCATATGTTCAGGGTGTGAATTCGGTTCTTGATACCCTTGGGTACTTCTGAGTGAGAGACACTTTCTTCTAGGCTGGCAGAATTTTTTTCATGCCTGTAGGAATAGTCATATGCAGTTAAATTCAAAAGAAGTCTTTGGCAGCAATGCAATCTGAGGCTAGATTTCTCTTGCCTATATAGTGAAAAGGCTTCATTGGTAACATCAGTTCTTATTAATGACTTATCTCATTTTTAAAGTGTTCTTGAAGATTTGTGAGCACTATTTGGCCAAAGATAGGGGGATAATCTTTTCTGAGAGCTAATTGGGCAAAGAAAAGAGCCTAGTTGACGGACCATCCTCTCATAATTGTGATTGATCTTTGACTCTTATTGACCTCAAATGTAGGGGCTTATTGTCTAAGGGGAAAACTATTGAGGGTATGATTTACTTTGTTCACCTAAATATAACATATAATCAATAATAAAGGCACATAGATTTCCCATTGGATAGAGTGATGGGCCTATAGTCAGGAAGTTGTTATTCAGTTGTTGCAATCATCTCTAACTGTTCATACCCCCATTTGGGGTTTTCTTGATGAAGTTACTGGAGATATTTGCAATTTTTCCTCCAGCTTATTTTTGCAGATTGAGGCAAACAGGATTAAATGATTTGCCTAGGATTGCACAGCTAGTAAATGTCTGAGGTCAGATTTGAACTCAGAAAGATTAACATTCCTGACCAGGTGTGTGAGATTTTGTCCTTCTTTCTCAAAGAGGACCCTGATATCAGGTAGGTGATGAGACAAGCACACGAATTGGATTTGACTGAGGCTGGGCTGTGCTAAGTCTCTAGCCTCACTTTCTCCTTCAGAGCCATCTGGGTCCAGTGGCAAGATAAGAATTAGGACAATTGGAGATGGACCAGGGCTAGCACTTACCCATTCTATCATATAACTGCCCCACAGGAGTCAGGAAGACCTGTGTTCAAATCTTACCCTAGGCACTTAGTAGTGGGCAAGTCATTTAATCTGTTTACCTCAGTCTCCTCAGCTGTTAAATGGAGAGATAATAACCTCCCATGACTGTTATGAAGATCAAATGTGATAGTATTTGTAAAGTGCTTAGCATGGGGTCTAGCATATAATAAGCCTTATATAATTTTAGATATTATTATTATTAGTTACTATTTTGAGAAATGAATTATCTTGGGATTCTGCTTATCTCATCAGATACAGGACCACCCATGTGGTTACACCTCCAACTTAACCATGCATTCATGGTTTGGGGTTCAGTTAACTGCTACCCTAGGAACAATCCTGTTGGTAACTCCTCCTGGTATCTTCATGGACCCCCCCTAATTCCTCCCCATTCTTCCCTTTAATATTCAATCAGTAGACTCAAACAATGATTACCAAAGGCATTTATATACTCAAGTGAAGTTCCCTCTGAACTTCCCTCCTCCCCCCAAATCTCCCCACACATGTGAGCTACACTCTACCACAAATGATTAGCAGAAGTCTAAATTTGTCTTCTCTTAGGCAGTCAGGAGGCAGATGAGGCATTATAGCTTTTTCTTTCAACAGTTCTTCCTAGCTAAAGGCTAGGTTCACAGGCAAGGTCATATTCAGACGAATGACCCCTAGTTCTCTAAAGAGCCCTGAAATTAAACAGCTCAATCACCAATGTAAACCATTTATTGTCTGAGGAATAAAAAATGATTTATTGGGAAGAGAAGATCCTAAAAGGGAGCAGAGAGGAAGAAAATGTTCTTCAGCTGCTCAAACAGGAGTACGATGAAGATGAGATATTATAGTTTCTACAGACTTACGGGTGGGTAAAGGAAAAGGATACCAGCAAACACAATAAGCTGGACAGGAGATTGTTCAGAAAGACCCGAGTGAGGCTGCAGCTTCCATTCCATCCCCTTGAGCTGATCACTGGCTTCTGGCAGCTACAGGCATCTTCAGATTCAGCTAGAGTTTATTCTTAAAGGATTACTGGTATGTCAAGCAGCTTTGAGCTTCAGAAGCCTGGTTGTTGTGTAACTCTATTGTCCTGTGAAAATGGGAAGCTCTAACCTAGAGTAAAGTCATTACAGAGCCCATGTCCACACCAGGGATCATCACCTAGCTCTTGCCAGTCAGTTTCTCAGTTGTTTTAAGAATTTCTTATTGGTTCATGAAAATGAGTGATTAAAGAAAATACTGAAGTGGGGGGAGGGTTCTCTGGGCAAATTTGTGGTCACTTCTGATTGTCTTTCCTGACTTTTTCCAAGTGCAAAAGTACTATTCAAAGCCTTAGATTCTTTAAAAGACAGAAAATGATTCAATTACACCTGAGAGGCTGCACCCTTACATCATTCCTTTGTTTCCTTCCATTGTCTAATCCTAAATGATTTCAAATCTCTGAAGTCTAAAAAGGAAACACATACATCCTAATAAATATACTAAGAATGACCCAGACCAGAGCTATTGCTGGGGGATATTTTTAGGGGGGGGGAGGGGAGGGGAGTGGAGGGAGAGGAAGGGAGAGTGGAAAAGAAAGGAGAGCAGGATGAATTTTTGCAAAAGTTAAAAGGAGCAAAAAAAAATTTGTTTCACTTTAGACAAGAAAGTTATGAAGCTACTAGAGTCAGTGCTGCAAAGAAAACCAATATACAAGCAAAAAAGATTATAATGCATATGATATGCCCATCATTGAGGAATGGCTATTGATTGTGGTGGAATATTATTGTGCTATAAAAAAATGAGGAGCAGGATGATTTTAAAAAAACCTGAAAAGACCTATGTCAACTGATGCAAAGTGTCCAGAACCAGGAGAACACTGTATATAGTAACAGCAAAATTGTATGATAAACTGTGAATGACCTAACTATTCTCAGCAATGCAATGATTCAAGACAATTCCAAAAGACTAATGATGAAGTATTCTATGCCTCCAAAGAAAGAACTGATATTGTTTGAAATAGACTGAAACAAGCTGATTTTTCACTTTCTTTTATTCTTCTTTTATTTGTCTTCTTGTATAAAATGACTAATGTAGAAATGCTTTACATGATTGCATATATTTATATAACCTATATCTTATTTCTTTCTGTCTCAGAGATGGGGATAGGGTTGGGAGGGATAGAATCTGGAACTCAAAACTTTTAAAAATGTTTTAACAGATAACTGGAGAAAATAAAAATATATTATTTTTTAAACTAATACATATAATAATCAATACTATTTAATACAAATTTCTTCTGCTTAGGAAAGGAGTTTCCCAAAATAAGAATTGTACTTAAAATTGCAGTAGACTATAAGCCACAGTAGCAATAGCAACAGTGCTAATTTAGAATTGACCATAATTTTAATTCTAAAGAATATACCTCAAAACAAGGGGTGAGTCACAGAGGTCAAAATAAGTCACTAGATAATAGAAGAAAAAAAGCAAAACTGTCCTCACTTTCTATCACCAAGTACTTCTACAATATTTGATTTCTTGTTCCTTGACTGACTCAACTAACTTTTGCTAAGCTATTGTTCATCATTCACTTTTTTTTTAGTTTTTTTGTAAGCCAATGGGGTTAAGTGGCTTGCCCAAGGCCACAGCTGGGTAATTATTAAATGTCTGAGGCTGAATTTGAACTCGGGTCCTCCTGACTCCAGGGCTGGTGCTCTATCCACTGTGCCACCTAGCCACCCCTGTCATTCACTTTTTGAAGAGAACCAATGCCATCAAGGTGATGACTCCTGTATGAATTGGATTTAAGTGAGGCAGAATTGTACAGTCATCAACCTCATTTGCTTTTCCAGAGACATTGAAGTCCAGTGGCAAGAAAAAAGTCAGGATGACTAAGGTTGCAGTGGATGACCTTGGTGTCTTCCATGTCTGACCAAACTCCACAGAACCTGTTTCAGATGCCTTCATGACCCTTAGAACAAATTCTTTTCAATCACCTATTCCACTGGGGAAAGTTCTCCATGCTTAGAATAGACATCCCCCACTCACTGACAGGTTTAAGATTTATCATTTACCCTCAGCTCGGTTTAGTCAGTTCACTAAAATATGTTACCTTTTGGGGCCACAGATGAGAGTTAAGAAAGGTAGATGAGTTGCCTGAAAAGGACTTGGTAAGCTTCACAGCAGAGGTGCTAGTCCTCCCCAAGTACCTATGTAACCCCATTAAGGTGTTAACAGATAATGAAAATGTGACCAGACAAAGCAGCTACTGTTATACAGTTTATTTCTTTTTGAAAATATTAAATTTAGTATTTTATTTTCCCATATTATATGTAAAAATAAAAACCAGTTTGTTTCTCAAGCTTTTTTAGTCTCGGCCCCCTTTATACTCTTAAAAATTATTAAGACCTTTTAAAATGAGGGTTGTTGGGCAGAAGGATAAAATGACTGAACAACATGAAGTCCAATCCCCTAATTCTGCAGATGAGGAAACTATATTCTGGAGTGGCCAAGTAAATAACACATCGCTAAAATCTTAATTTGGGGGGTCCTAGTCCTCTTGCCTTATACCAACTGGGTTTTAGAATACGGCACTCCTCACACATTTTGCTTATCTCCTACCATTTTAGGAAGGCTATAAATCTATACTGGAGCAGGGGACCAAGATGACGAAAAGACAAGGGACTGCCACCAGAAGTTAGTTGAAAGAACTGGGGATGTTTAGGATAAAGGGAAGACTTGTAGGGGGTGGGGGGCAGTACATGGGTATGAGAGCTTCTTTTCAAGGGGTATCACAAGCTCCCCAACTGGGAACAATGGGTAGAAATTGTAGAGAAGTAGACTAGAGCTGAATACAACAGAAATCTTCCCTCCAAACAGACCTATCCGAATTGGACTGTGCTGCCTCCTCAAGTGATGAGTGTCTTCTGGTCAGGGGTCTCATTGACCAAGCTCAGCTTTGATTTAAATGGCCTTTGACAATGGTTCCTTTCCAGAGACTCATGTTCAATGATTTCCTGTTCTGTTTCCTCTAAGGTGGGGAGGGAGGGAAAGTTCACATCATTTTAGGGCTAAAGCCCAGAGAGGTTTCCTTCAGAGATCTGGGAGAGGCCTGGGGCCAATGCTGCCAGGCTAAACCTTCTCTCCTTGGTTACTCAGTTGTCTCCCCCTCCCCTCCCAGGGCAGCTGCCACAAGGAAAACAGAGCTTCTCTGCCAGAAGTGAAAGCCAGAGACAGAATTCCCCAGGTGAGTCCCAGTCTGTGACTAATCAGCCTGAGAGCTGATTAGCGAGATAAAAATCGAGAAGAATGTTTTGCATAATTTGGCAAAGCCCTGGGTCTCCATGTGCGAGTGTTTGTTTATCGGGTCTCCCTTCAGCCTTCAGTGAGACAGTTCCATTCCTAGAGAAGGAAAAAACATCATGCTTTCCGGCACCCGGGGTTGATTGCTGAGTGTGCCCGCTCATCTCCTGGGCAGGGGAAGGGTAGGAATAAGGAGGATAGGGGGGGTGTTGTTCTAGTGCCAGAGTGTGATGGGGCTGGGGCCCAATTTGGAGGCAGGTTCCTTGGATCCCATCTCTGTTTTGCCTGTCACACTTGGAAAATTCCAAAGCTCTTCAGCTGCACGGCTGAAAGCAAAGAGGATGGTGGGGGTGGAAGGAGGATGGATGAAAAGATTCGTTTTAACTGAACTTCTGGGAATAGACTGCTATCAGACAGCCGGTGTGCCAGAAAATAGCTAAGCAAAGAAAAAGAAAAACTGGTAAAGAAACAATAATTCCATTCTCACTTCCCCTCCCCCCCCAATAAATCCCATGGCTCAAGACTATGTGATTCAATAAAGAGTTATAGGCAATTATCATATGCAAGTTGATGCTTTGGGAGCAGTGAACAAAAAAAAAATGTAACATTCCCTGCCCTCATGAGCTTATAGTCTTACAAGGGAGCCACAAGTAGACAGGAGAGGACATATGAATGAATAAATGAATGAATGAACATTTGTTAAGTGTTTACTAAAGAAAGCATTGAGATAAGAACTAGAAGTAAAAACAGAAAAATAGAGAGAAGGACCTGCTTTCAAGGAACTTGCATTCCAATGGGAAAGGAGAGAATAATGCATGGTGAGAGGTTTCAGCTGTGACCAAATACAAAAATCTCAAATCCTTAGGATGACCAAGAAAAGAATCTGGTGATGCATCTTTTATTTTTTTGTTATATATATATATATATATATATATATATATATATATATATATATAAAATTTTATGCAAATGATGTTTTTTATACATTACTAAAATATTCTTGGTTAAGAGTAAACATAATACCACCCCCCAAATATAGACCCTCATGAACAATAATGTAAAGGAAAGAGAACAAAATAAAATTCAAAAAATGTGCTTCAGTCTATGTTCCAACACTACCAGCTCTGTCACAGGTGGATCACATTATTTATGAGAAGTCCATTACAAAAGCTACTTCCATATTTTTCCACTGTTGCCATTGCTGATCGAAACTCCCTCCATTCATACCTCTCCACTACTATATACTACATTTTCTCTCTCCTTTCACTCTGTCCCTCTTCTTAAATGTGCTGAAGGGTGGCTGAGTGGCTCAGCAGAGTGATCACCTGCCCTGGGATCAAAAGGCCCCAAGCCCGCATACCACCCCTAAGGCCCAGCAACCACCTGGTCCTGTGGTCCCGGACAGGCCATCCAGTCCTAGCCCCTTGCAAGAAGTGAAAAATAAAATGTGTTATATCTGACCACTCTCCCCCCAGGGTCCACCCTCTCCTCCATCACTCACATCCTCCCCCTTCCCCCTGTCCCCCTTCTCTCCTTCTTATTCCAGATGCCTATACCCCATTGAGTATATATGCTGTTTCCTCTCCTAGCCACCTCTGATGAGAGCGAAGGTTGCTTCATTCCACCCTTGCCTTCCCTCTTCCATATCATTGCAATAGCTTATTGCTTTAAAAAGAAACCTTATTGTATGAAATATCTTAGCCTATTCCAGCTCTCTTTTCTTTTACTCCCATTACATTTCCCTTTTAGCCATTGAATCTATTTTTACAATATATTATTTCTTCAAATTCAGCTCTCCTGTGCTTCATCTATAAAAGCTCCTTCTACCTGCTCTATTAAATAAGAAGGTTCATATGAGTATTATCAGTATCATTTTTCTATGTAGGAATACATGCAGTTCATAATCATTAAGTCCCTCATATTTTACCCCTCTCCTCCACTCTCTATGCTTCACCTGTATTTGAAGATCAAACTTTCTGTTCAGCTCTGGTTGTTTCAACAGGAACAAATGAAATTCCCGTTTGATTGAAAGTCTATCTTTTCCCCTGGAAGAGGATGTTCAGTTTTGCTGGATAGTTGATTCTCGGTTGCATTCCAAGCTCTTTTGACTTCCAGAATATTATATTCCAAGCCCTACAAGCCCTTAATGTAGTTGCTGCTAAGTCCTCTGTGATCCTGACTGCAGCTCCATGATATTTGAATTGTGTCCTTCTGGCTACTTGTAATATTTCCTCTTTGACTTGGTAGTTCTGGAACTTGGCTATAATATTCCTGGGGTTTGTTTTTTTTTTTTTTGATCTCTTTCTGGGTGAGATTGGTGGATTCTCTCAATTTCTATTTTGCCCTCTCCTTCTAGGATATATGGGCAATTTTCCTGTAGTAATTCTTTAAAAATGGGATCAAGGCTCTTTTCCTGATCATGACTTTCAGGTATCCCAATAATTTTTAAATTATCTTTCCTGAATCTGTTTTCCAGATCAGTTGTTTTTTCAATGAGATGTTTCACATTTTCTTCTAATTTTTCATTCTTTTGGTGTTGAAGTATTGTGTCTTGACTTCTAATAAAGCTTCCTTTAGCTCCATTCTGCATCTGAAGGATTTGTTTTCCTCAGTGAGCTTTCTTATCTCTTTTTCTATCTGGCCAATTCTGCTTTTTAAAGCATTCTTCTCCTCAATAACTTTTTGAACTGTTTTTTCCATTTGACTTATACTAGTTTTTAACATATTATTTTCTTCAACTTTTTTTGGATCTCATTGACTAAGCTGCTGAATTCTTTTTCTTGTTTTTCCTGCATCTTTCTCATTTCTTTTCCCAGTTTTTCTTCGATCTTCCCAATTTTCAAAATCTTTTTTTGAGCTCTGTCATAGCCAAAGCCCAATTTCCATTTTTCTTGGAGTCTTTAGATGCAGAAGCTTGTACTTCCTCATCTTCAGATGGAGTATTTTGATCCTTCTTGGGATCATAGACAATGTATTTCTCAATGGTGTTCCTCTTTTTTCTCTGTTTACTCATTTCCCCAGAATGTACCTGGTTTTGGGGTGCTTCCTGAGCTTTTGAGTATTATTGGGATGGTCCCCCTACAAGGATCTCAGTATATGAAGCTCTGTCTTCCCTCCTAGTCTGTGAATGACCACAAGCGCATCCCTCTGCCACAGGGCTGAGGTTGGGGGGCCCTGCTATTCTTTGGGGGGCCTATACTGTGATCAGGCTCTGAATGTGGTCAGAGCCTCAGAGTCCTGTTCCAGGTACAGGGGACAGACCTCAGAAGTATCTCCCCAATCCCCAGGCTCAGTTGCCTGGGCTTCATATACTCACTCTGGCAGAGCTCCCCTCCCCACCTCCACTGATCTTCCAAATTGTGCCCCGTGCTCCCCAAGGTTTAAGACAGGATACTGCCCTTGCTGCCATGAGCCATGGCTCCCAGGCACCCTGGGGCTGCCTCTGTGAGGCTGAAGTTCCTTTACTCTGGTGGGCAGCCCCTCTAACGGAGGGGAGCCTTTCCATTACTTTCCAGGTTACCTTGGTCTGGAGAATAGCCTCACCAGATCCCTCTGTGAATTCTATCTCTTGAAAATTTAGTCATAATTTTATGATTTTTGAAATATTATGAAGAGAACACCTAGTAGAGGCTCTTCTCCTGTTACCATCTTGGCTCCACCCCCTCCCATCTTTTATTTTTAAATAAGTTCCAAGGATGAAATATATGTTTCTGATATTGAACCCTTTTTTCAATATTAAGGACTTTGGTAGAGACAATTTTCCTCTCCAGGTCTTCAAGGTCAGTTGAAGATAGTGCTGTAGATAGCATTGCTTTAATTGACCCAGGCCACCTGCTATGGTTCTTGGATACAGGCTTACCTGCCCAGAAGGGCAAAACTGGTTGACAGTTGGTGAGGGATGACTGACTCTTTCTCCACAGGAGCTGCTTCCCTGGATGATGACTTTCAGAGCTAGGGAACTGGACTGAATACAAGACCAGGGTTCAAAGGCTAACTTGCCTATTGGGTGCAGCTTGCCAGAAGCTGGTATTGATATGTTGAAAATTGAGGGCTGCTTCCCTGGAGGATGTCTAGGTAGAATAATAAATGTACAAAGACAAAGTGCCCACAGAAAATTTTAAAAAGAAAGGTTGGGAAGGTTTCAATTAACTAATAAACAAGCATGTATTAAATTTACCTGCATTCCCCAGAAACTAGAGAGAGCTAGTGGTATACAGAATCCAAGAAGACCTGAGTTTGAACCCTTCTTCAAACATTTATTAATTGTATGAGCCTGAGCAAGTCCTTTTTTTTCCCTGAGTAAGACCTTTAATCTCTCAGCCTCAGTCTCCTCATTTGTAAAATGAGGGGTTGTACTTGATGGGCTCTGGGATCCATTCCTGATCTAAAGAAATGATCCTATGAATTATCTGAAACAGAAGGAAATCTTAGACGTTTCCTAAGCTATGCACATGATTGCTTCCATATGTGGTTGGCAAAACTCTATTCTTGTAGTAAAATATATTTTGTTATATTTAAGACTAGCCACAAGATGTGTGGTTAAGAATTGAAGAAGATAATGAATTTGTGAAACCAAGGATGCAAGGTGTTTTGAATCCCTGCCTGTCTCTTCATAATTACTGTGGGTCACAGATGTGACCATGGAACCCTTACCAGTAAACTTAGCCTCACTTCAGGTTCAAGGACTAATCTTGTCATTAGAGAAGTGAATAAAGATACTTTGGGGGCAGCTCGGTGGTACAGCAATAGGGTGTTGTGTCTACAGCCGAGAAGACCTGAGCTCAAAACTAGATAATTACTAGCTACATGACTCAGGACAAGTCAATTAACTTCTGGCTGCCTCAGCTTCTTCATCTGTAAAATGGGAAAAATAGCACCCACTTCACAGGGTGGTTGTGAGGATCAAATTAGATAATATTTGTTAAGAGCTTATGCGTGGGTATATGCTTATTTAGTATACACATAATTACCTATATGCTTACTTTTGCTATTATGCGTGTGTGTGTGTGTTTTCATATTGCTTACCTCTGAATATAATAAGCTCCTTGAGAACAGGGGCAGTTTCATTTTTATCTTTGCATCCCCAACTCCAAACATATTACCTGAATACAGGAGGTATTTAATCAATACTTATTGATTGATTGATTGCTCAGTTCACCCTGGCTCTTTGTTCTTCCTCTGACATTGGACTTTGGTTCCAGTCAATGGATTCTTACTCTGTTCCTTGTAACTAAATCCCTAGCCACTGGGCACCTGTCTTACCCTTTTCATATCTTAATTCTAGTGTTTTCTCTATTGATTATTTCCCATTTATACCGTATATAGCTTGTTTGTGGACACTTGCTCTTATATTGTCTCCTCTCACCTCTATTAGATTGTAGGCATCTTGAGGGCAGGACTTATCTTTTGCTTCTTATATCTATCCCAGAATGTACAGTGTCTGGCAAGCAGTAGGGGCTTAATAAATGGTTACTGATTGATTGAATCCCTGTCCTGGTTTCCTACCTCTAAAGCTAGAATCCTACCTCACCTCTTATTCCAAACTCCACCCATAACTAGGTTCCAGTAACTGTTGCCAAACATTCCAGATACTGCTGCCTGTCTGCCTTTCTATTGTCAAATCTCCCAACAATGTCTCTGCCTCACCTGCTTCAATTCCCTCCAATTCCAGTTGTTAAGATGGTCCCTGATGGCCTGCTCCATCCTTGTAGGTTCATCATTTCTGGTCTGGGCTGGTCTATCATTAGTGAAACTCTGATTTTTATGTGGAATAGTAGGGGGGGGGCAAGGGAAAACCGAGTCCCACCATATACAACACTGCCAAATCACTGTGTGTGTGCATATGCATATAGGTATGTATGTATGTGTATTGTATGTGTGTATGTATGTGTTTTGGTATGGTATAATGGAAAAACAAATTGACTCTGGAGAGGGAGAACCCGGAATTGAAATTTCTGCTTTGTCACTTAAATCTGTATGATTTAGGCAGGTCACTTCATTTCTAAAATTTCTCAGTTGTAACATGAGGGGGTTGGACTAGATATCAGGCTTCTCAATGTTTTCCCGGTAGGATTCTATTATGCTCCATCTCTGGATAGCTCTTTGGACTGTCTTTCTTGCTAGGCTCATTTCTTGAGTAGACCCCGGGTAAAGTGAATTTCTTCTCTTCTCTGTACTTTGTTCTGGGTGTATTTATGGTGATTCCTGCAACCTACTGACTCTGGCTTCCTTACTATTGGCTCAAATGAGAAACTGCATCTCTCACCTCTAATCATTACATTGGATCTCCCACCTCATCTCCATCTCCTGGATTTCATGACTTTTTTTTTAAGTCCTAAGCAAAATCCCACCTTCTTCCATTGCTAGGTCTATATCCCAAAAACGAAAAAGAGAAGGAGAAAGGACCTATTTGTACAAGAATATTTATAGTGACTCTTTTTAGGGTGGCTAAGATTTAGAAATCAAAACAATGACCATCAATTGAGGAATGGCTGAACAAATTGTAGTATATGATTGTGACAGAATATTGTTGTTATAAAAAATGACAAGTTTTCAGAAAAACCTGGAAAGACATACATCAACTGATGAAAAATGAGATGAGCAGAACCAGGAGACCAGGAGATTGTTGTACATAGTACCTTCAATATTGTTCAATGAAGAACAGTGGATGACTTAGCTTTTCTTGGCAATATAATGATCCAAGAAAACCCTAAAGGCCTAATGATGAAGCCTCCAGAGAAAAACTGATATTGTTTGAATACAGATGGAAGCATGCTATTTTTCATTTTCTTTCTTTTATTCAAATCTTCTTGTATAAAATGACTATAGTGGATAGAGCACTGGCCCTGGAATCAGGAAGACCTGAGTTCAAATTTGAACTCAGATACTTGATATTAGTTGGGCAAGTTACTTAATCCCAATTGCCTTGTTAAAAAAAATACTAATATGGAATGTTTTATATGAATACATATATATATATGTATATATAACCTATATCAGATTGCTTACCTTCTCAGAGTATGGAAAGGGAGAGAGATAAAATTGAGAATTTAAAACTTTAACTAAAAACAATGTTAAATAATTTAATTTTTGTGTAATGAATAATTACAAAATTTTTTTAAAATTAATATATAATTGGGGAAATGTGTATATATATGCATGCATACCTACTCACACACAAACACACACATGAATATATATATATATATACATATATATTAAAAGAAATCTAAAAAGTATTTTACCACCTGAAGGAAGTGTTTCCTCATCCCCTTCATCCCAGTTACTTCCTTCTGTTGATTATTTCCTTTTTATCTTGAATGTAATTTATTTGCATGTATTTGTAGACTCTCCATTAGATTGTAAGCTTCTTGAGGCTACAGGGTCTGTCTTTTGTCATTCTTTGTATCCCCAGTGCTTAGCACAGTAACACATTATAATAATGATGATGATGATGATGATGTTTATCCATTTTTGAAGAAGATTTAAGGGTAAGGGGGTCTGTGCTAAGTCATCAGTCTTACTTTCTCCTCCAGAGTCATCTGGGTCCAGTGGCCAGATATGAATCAGGACCACTGGAGATTGTCCAGAAGCAAGAAATGTGTTAAGTGACTTGCCCCATGGTCACAGAATTAGTAAGAGTCAAGCGTCTGAGGCAAGTACTCCCAATTCTCCTGACTCCAAGACCAGATTTGTTATGTTCCTGTTAGACTAGCTGCTCAAGAAGTGTTAGGTTCCTGCCAGCTAACTTATCCTTATCCAGGCAAATGTTGAAGGGGCGGGAGGCAAGGGAGACAAGGATGACAAGTTCTCCTTAAAGTTCTCCTAGTTCTCCATTTATTAAACCAAATACAAGTGCTTAAATATCCTCCTAAGTCCCTGGTCCACTCCCACTCCAGTAAATAATGCTCTAGTGCTAGAGGACACCAGGTGATGAAATTTTACAGCATTCCCACATACTACAGTCTCTTACACAGATTGACTGGCTGATGGAATCCATTTGATCCCTATTGAAAATACACATGAAGGGGCGGCTAGGTGGCGTAGCAGATAAAGCACCGGCATTGGAGTCAGGAGTACCTGGGTTCAAATCCGGTCTCAGATACTTAATAATTACCTAGCTGTGTGGCCTTGGGCAAGCCACTTAACCCCATTTGCCTTGCAAAAACCTAAAATAAAAGAAAAAAAGTAAAGAAAATACACATGAAAATGATTAGGAGACTTCAAGACTGTCACCAAAAAAAACTATCTTATTTCCCAATCTATTCTAAATTCTATCATTGTGCATGTAGATATGGAAGTAATATTGCCAGCTCCTTCTACTGCCACAAGTCTAGATAACTAGAAAAGAACACATTAATCAGGATTTGAATAGTAAAACTAAGGCAACAGGTCCCACTCTAGCAAATTCTGTTCCTTAAAAAAAAATCCATATAAATAATCCTATATTTTAGGAGCCGTTCTAGGTGCTGAGGACAAAAACACAGAAATAAATAGTCTCTCCACTCATGGAGCTTACCTTCTACCAGAGGCATACAATATATAGTTCATCATTTCTGGTCTGGGCTGGTTTATCATTAGTGAAATTGATTTGATGTGGAATAGTAAGAGGGGGACAAGGGGAAACCGAGTCCCACCATGTACAACACTGCCAAATCACTGTGTGTGTGTGTGTGTGTGTGTGTGTGTGTGTGCATATGCATATAGGTATGTATGTATTTGTATTGTATGTGTGTATGTGTTTTGGTATGGTATAATGGAAAAACAAATTGACTCTGGAGAGGGAGAACCTGGAATTGGAACCTGCTTTGTCACTTAAATCTGTATGATTTAGGCAGGTCACTTCATTTCTGCAGGCCTAAAATTTCTCATTTGTAACATGAGGGGGTTGGACTAGATATCAGGCCTTTCAATGTTTTCCCAATAGGATTCTATTATCCTTCATCACTGGATAGCTCTTTGGACTCTTACACATCTCTTACACATCAACTTTCCCCATTGAGGTTTCTATATATATATATCATGCATCAGCATAAAAAATTAAATTGGATTTTTTGGCAGTTTTTCAGAAGTCAACAAAACAAGAAGACCAGTAGATGACACAGAAAAAGTCTAGAAATTCAGACATGCTAAATATATGTATAGTATTCTATAATATCAACATTTTTCTTTTAACAACAGAATAATTCAGACTTCTCTAGTACAAAAGGAAGGTCAAAGAGTTTTATTCAGATTTTCCAGAATGCTAAGGGGGGCCCTAACTTTGTGATGTGGAAGAGATAATTGTAGTCATAAATAGGTATAACAAGGTTGGAGCACTTTCAGAGAGCCTCTGATGTTGTGTCCCCAACATGGAGAGATGAGGACTCGTCTGGCAGAGTCCTGATGGTACATAGCACACATGTCCCAGAGAGATATCAGAGCATGTGTAAATGACATTCTGTAAATGGTTTCAGTCTGCTCACCATATGATTAGGAGAAACCTTTTTGACTGTCTGTGTAACTGGAATGGGAGGTGTCTTTTGGCTTCTCTTCTCTAGGTTTGGCTCCTTCCCTGATGAGAGAGACAATGCTGTAATTTGAGAGGCCTTTCCTGTTGAAGTTGCCATGTGACCCTGTAAATACAAGACTAGTTTCTTTTTTGTGTGTTCACAATTGTTCTTTTCTCTTTTAGGTGAAGGAAGAATGATATCCCATCATCCCCCAACATAGAATTTGTGGCCAACTCAGCATCCATGCTCTAAGGATCAAAAAATGACTGACAAGACCTTGTCTGGTATAGCTGAGATGGGAACTCATTTAGCAGCAGCTCTCTGTGTGGATGTTAACTTGGTAGAACCAAATGTAATATATAAACTCACTTTCCCCAGAGGCTCAAATGGAATTGGAAAAAAAGTGTACCCCTGTGGTGCTGGGGAGAAATGTTTGTTTTTCTTGCATCCTCTAAGTAATATCCCTTTGTAAAAGCTTAAGTTTATTCCACATCATGGGGTTTGGTGGTGTCCCCACAATCTGAAAAATTCATGTAAAAATTTTTGACTCTCCCTTGACACCCAGAGATAATATCTGAATTATGGTATTAGAAGATAAAATGTTATTACATAACATATTACATATATTCATGCTTTTCTGAGTCTCTAAACTTTTTCTGTGTCATCTGCTAGCCTTCATTTATTGCCTGCAACTTCCACAAAACTCCCCCCAAAAAATTTCCATTTAATTTCTTGTGTTGTCCTACAATAAATAAAAATCATGATGGGTAAAGTAGAGATGTGAAAGGAATGACTGTGCTTGTTAAGTAGTTAAGAGGATCTGGCCTTCTGTTGTTAATTGTCATCTAATACAGCTTTTAGGAGCTCAAGCTGATGGTGTTCCAGAAGACATATCCAACCCTCTCAGTGATACCCTAATACTTTGAATAGTTATTGTAATTTGCTTGACTATGGGAGAGTGAATATGACATCATACTACCCAAGGAAAACTGAGGAAGGATAGGAAAGTAAGAGCCAGACTAAGAAATGGGAGGAAAAATTAGCATAAACTTCCTATATAAGATAGCACCTAGGCTAAATCTGGACAAAGATTACATAGTGCAGCAACTAAAAAGACATTATTATTCTATTATTCTGCTCCTCTCTTAGTTCCCTCACCTAAAATGTACTTGTACAGGTAGATTGGAGGACTCCACCAAAGTGCTGATACTAATAGCTCTTTTAAAAATCCAGAATAACACTTATTCATATCTATTCTTCTTTTACTGCTCTCTCTAGCTCCTGAGTCCTCATCAGTGTGATTTTTATTTCACAAATTAGCTAGCTGACTCCATTAGCTTTCTATCAAAGTACTTACTAAATAGAAGGCAGGGCAAAAATTAATTATAATATAACTTTCAACCCATAAGCATGGGACAGGTGGGTCACAGCTGATCAGCCAGGATGATCTGGGACCTCAGTTTCAAAACTGGAATGAAATGAGATATTCATAGCCTCATATCTAACAGTTAGCAAAAGGAGGTTTACTTAGGAGGAGGACATTGAGAATATAGAATAGATAGTCATGAAGAATATTATTGATTAATTTGTACTTTTTTTATGCTACTGATGGTCATGCTCCTGGTCTGCAATCTGAGGTTTGAAGGAAGATATTTAATTTCCAATATCCTATTTTTAAAATGACCAGAAAAGCTTCATTGGTGACATAAACTTTAGTCCCCTAAAACAATAAAAATTTGAGAACAGTTTCAGTACCTTTTAAGAAAAAACTAGCATGAACTTTCTAGGATGGGGTTCCCCCTTTTTGTCCCCTTGGTTTTTTTAGGCAATCTTCTGCCCTTTAAAGGGCATTAGGACTGTGCCTAAAAAAACGAAAGAAAACTAAAAACTAAAGGAAAGGGGTAGCTAGGGGCTGAAGTGGATAGAATACTGAACCTGGAGTCAGGAGTGCCTGAGTTCAAATCCAGCCTTAGACACTTAGACACTCAGACCTAGCTGTGTGGCCTTGGGCGAGCCACTTAGCCCCATTTGCCTGGAAAAAAAACCTAAAAAAAAAACTAAAGGAAAACTAAAAGTACAGAGACCAAAACCCCCCAACAAAACAAAAAAACCAAAATTGTGACAGAATCCTTAAGAAATCAAAATCCAAGGCTTTGCCTTTTCCCTTTGGAAAGATGCCACATGATTGAAGCTCCTGATGAGTCTCCCAATAAGGAGTAATAATGAGGAGGATGGGTAGCTAGATGGTGAAATAGAAAGAATGCAGGCCTAGAGTCAGGAAGAACCAAGTTCCAATCTGACCTCAAACACTTATCAGCTGTGTGATTCTAAACAAGTCACTTATTCTTGTTTGCCACAGTTTCCTCATCTATAAAACGAGCTGAAGGAGGAAATGACAAACTACTCCAAGTATCTTTGCCAAGTTACCTTATATATTAGGTTTTGTACCTAAAGAGGGTCACAAAGAATCAATCATGCCTAAAAAACTACTTACTGAACAATTGGGACAATGATCAGCACCAGGAACATCAGGGCCACAAGTAAAGCCACAGATCTTCTATATGCGTCAGGGTCATTGGGAGTAAGGTAGAAGAAGAATCATTCTCCTCTTGCATGAAATGTCCTAGTACCAGGGTGGACAACAAGACTATCACTCATTAATGTTCCTTGACTGTTAGGGATTGTTGTGTATGGGAGCACTGTAAATTATCTTCACCTGGTGTCCTTTGTCCGGGGTCTTCTTCCCCGGACTCCCGAGTGAGCTCCTCAGTGGGCACTGCTTCAGGCGTCCCTGGTTTTTCCCTCCCCCGGGGATCAGCGAGGAGGGACTCAGGCAGACACTTCTTCAGGAGGCATATGTTTTATTAGGTGCAGAGGGATCCCCCGAATAGCTCAGGGCGCTGGATAATATAGGGAGTTATTTCCGGGCTGCCACCCCAATCCGCCCCGAGGGCAGAACCTACCACCCGATTGGAGCAATGGACACAGGCCAACCAGGCGAAGCCACTGCTCCCCTTAAGGAGCCGTGTCTTCTCTGGGTTGGTCTGACCTCACTCCCAGGGAGGTCCTATCCACCCAGGCGGTCAGGGCCGACCCCCGACAGTCCTTGAGTACCAGAGCCTTATCTTACTAAATGCCATGGGAGTGGGAGTGGATTAGAGAATGGAGAGGTATTTGAATCAATAAATAGAGACCTTGGAGACCTTGGAGTATAGGGAGAAACTTGTCATCCTTGTCTTCCTTATCGTCTGCCTGAGGAAGATTGAGGGAGTCCAGGAAAGGGACTGAACACTTGCCCATTAGACAGGATGTCCTTTTCCTTAGGAGTTCTAGAGGGGGTGGGAGAAGGACCCATTAAAATCTTTGCCTTATTAGTAGCTTCTTCTAAAGAACTATTCTTATTCTTCCACAGAGATTAGACAAACAGTTCCAAAATCTTCCTTGTTTTGCCAGAAAACAAGACCACCTTTCAACAATCTCACCCCTTGATCCTTCTAAACCCTTCCAGGAGAGGAGCTGTCTATTGACCACTGGCTACTGTAATAGTAGCAATGTGGAAGATCTTAATAGTTCCAGTTTTTAATAGACAAAGGAAAAACTCAGTAAACACTGTTTTTGCCACTGTTCATGCCAGTGCCCACTCTTCTGGGGTCCAAGTCTCTGCCAATTTTGATGATGAGACCCATGCTGCTATCAACTGCCATTACTGTTAGGGAGTTTTACCACTTCCCACTATTACTGCTCTGGTGGCATACCCCATGGCCACCCTGTCATCTGTTACTGCTCTAGGAATACTTCCTCATATTGGAACCTAGCAGTGCTGACCTCTCTCAGAAAACAAGGGCTTCAGGGATGTTGTTTCTTCTGGGGCTTGGCTCTGCCTCCCTTTTCCCTAAGTTGTCCTCTTATTTCAGGAACTTGACTTTGTTCCCTTTCTTGGGTTGTCCTCTTATGCCAGAGTATAATTCTTCCTTACTATATTGAGGACAAGTATTGCCATGGTGATGAGGACTATTGCAATGCCACTGCCTACCTTATTTCAGGAAAGGAGTGGTGCTGAAAGCTATACCAGGCTATTAACATAATGTGACTCTACCTGCCCCTGCCACCCTACCCACCATACATGGGCAGAGTGAATGCCAAATGTCAGAGACCAAGGTTGATCATATAAGCCAGGAACCTCAGATTCATAATTGGAATAAAACAAAGCCCTTTAACCTTTAACAAAAGGAGGTTACTTAGAAGAGAAGGGAAGAGATTTTGATTAAGACACTATTGATTAAGTTGAACACGGTTTTTTGTGTGCTGCTGTTGAGTAGTCATACTGCTATTTTGCAACCTTAGGGAATGCTTCAGTTATTTTCATCCTCAGGTGACCAGGAAACTGTCAGGGGCAGACACCTTAGCCTGGGTTTTCCATTTTGGCTACTTTGGTTGTGGGCTGAGGAATTTCCACTTTCCAAGCAGCAAAGAGAAAATTAAATCCTCTCCATCATGAATCAGTAATTGATGGCAACAGGTAATAAATAGCAGAAATAATAGAGAAATAGAAAAAAACACCACCCCACCACCACTAGACCCCCAATGAGAGAACTCACTTCATGGTGATTAACAAAATTCTCATTTCTGCTGACTAAGCCATATACAAACAAGTTACATTAACCCAAACATCACAAAACAAATTGAAGATCCTGAGTTTTCCAGTAATAAATTCCAAGGCTCCTTTGTCAGTTAGATGCCAATTAAGTACTGGGAAACAAGACAAACTTGCCATATTTATTTATTTACTCTAAGTGCCTTAAATTTGCAGGTTTTTTCTTAATGTTTTGAAAAAATATGCAAGTTTCACATTTGTCTTTATCCCTTTCAACGAGTAAAATTGAAATACATAGAATTAAAAAGGGATGCCCCTTTACACCCCAAATGAGACTATGTATTACACAAATACACAAAAGTGGGAGAGGGAATATTGAGTTTGGGCAGTGATTAATAGTTCAGTTTTATAGGAACATAGAATTTGTGATAAAAGTCCTAATAAAAATCTGGGAACTTAGGTAGAAACTAACATTGCTGCTAATATACAGTTGAAAGTTGGTGGACACCAAGGGTGAATGAGCAGCCCTAATGCCAGAGGTTCTGGTCTTTCTTGAATACCCTATATATCCATATATCCTGCTTTGTCAGTAATGAGTAGTATGACCTGGGGAAAAACGAAACAAACAAAAATCAATCACTTAATTTTTTTTGGTCCCACTTTTCTCATATCAAGCAAAGGATTTGGATTAAGTGGTCTCTAATGTCCCTTATTGGGCAGCTAGGTAGCATAGCTGATAGAGGGGTGGGTCTGCAGTCTGGAAGACTCACTTTCTTGAGTTCAAATCCAATATCAGACACTTTCTAGCTAAGTGACAGCCCTGCTTGACTCAGTTTCCTTATCTATAAAATGAGTTGGAGAAGGAAATGGCAAACCACTATAGCATCTCTGCCAAAAACAAAACAAAACAAAACCCAATTGGGGTCATGAACAGTCTGACACAAGTGAAAAATGACCAAATGATGAAAAAAGTCCCTATTGCTCTAAATTTCTTTAAGTCCATATTAGAACTGAAATTTGAAATGAGCAGAATTATTGTGTGAGGGGCAGGTACATGTGTTGGGATACAGGGAAGAACAGGACAGGGCAGATGACTGGGAATACAAAGAATATCAAATAGCACAAAATATTTTTTAGGATCAAAAGAAAGCTGCCAGGGTCTTTCATTCAAGGGTATTTTTTCTCTATAAATAAATGTTCTTGTTTGTTTTGCTGAATTTTGGAACCAAGACAACAAGATTGACCAAAATGTCTGAGCTACTACTAGCTTCATAGGATTGTCTGATGCCTCACCAGCATTCTCAAAATAAAGCCCTGTTTACAGCTAAGGAGCAAGAGAGAGGAATGAGAGGCAGGAGAAAATACAGAGCAGAAATTCAGAGCAGGGTTACCAGGATCGGTAGGAACCTGCTTTTGAATGGGGAAAGGAAAATAAGGAAATTAAATGACTATTAGAAAGACCCCCTCCCCCCCAATGATTCTATGATAATTAGGTCAGCAGAGCTTTGCAAACGGTGGAGACAGGAATGATGAGAATGGAAATAAAGAGATGTTGATATGAAATTTAAACTAGGACTTTGGTTCTGACAACTTTTTAAAGTCCTCTTTGGATTTGTGTCACAGAGCTTCCTAACCCTTGAATATCACAGCTCATTGGAATATTGGCATATAGCATGAAAAGAGAGAAGGAAGCTGCCTCTTACCCCAAAGGAACAAGGCTTAAAAAAAAAGTCATAGTTTCCAAAAGCCATGTGAAGTATGTCTCTGAGTCACCCAGAATTGGTGCCAAGCTTACAGTTTACAGACCTGGGCTAGCCCCAGAAGGGGACCTTGTCATAGGCTTCAATTCACATCATGAACAGATGCTTTTTATTGGCCTCATGATGAAAGGAATTCTCCTGCTAGAGCCCTGAGAAATTAGATAGAGGGGTGGTCTAATCCATTTCCTCTCACACTGGTGGGTTAGCAGCAGGCAGTTCTGGTAGGTGACCCACTAGTAAATGACTGGCAGAACTAGAGTGTAGCAGGTAATTTGTCTTTGGAATAGTTCGAATTCATTGGTCCTGCAGTTATGCTTCATGAAGGCTTAGTCCATCCTAAAATTTCTCATTGTCTCTAGGAAGTTTGATTCTCTCATTCTTTCTCCTGCTCCCTGAGAAAGTGATGAAAACTCAGATTTGCACAGCACTTTAATACTTACAAAATATTTTCCTTACAACAACCCTGTGGTATAGGTAGGCAGGATAAACATTACTTATTTCAATTCTACCGTAAATAAGTGGAGAATCAGAGAAAGGGGAAGTAATTCCCCAAAAGACAAACAATGAGTAAGAGAGAGGACTGGGGTCATCTGGCAAGGTCTCCTGACTCCAAACCCAGGGTAGTTTCCATAATATTCAAGCACAAAGCTGGAGCAATGGGATGGGAAAGTCTGGTTGTATTCATTCTGGATGTGCTTTAGTGGGGTGCAGCAAGTAGTAGATAGAACACTAAACTTGGCATCAGTAAGACCCAATTCAAATTCTGCCCCAGATACTTAAAGCTGAACAAGTTATTTAACCTTTCTAAGCCTCAGTTGCCTCATCTGTAAAATGAGGGGATTGAACTTGATGAACATCATAGTTCCTTACTGCTCAAATTCTATAATTCCCTCATTCTGTATGCAGGATGACTGATCTCTTGCTTATTAGGGGCATCTCAAGGAATGCCTCCAGATGGGTCGAAGCCGAGTTTCTATGAGCTGGGAGCTATTCCCAGAACTTTGTCCCACCCACATCTGACCTGTGCTGTCTTGTCTTTCCAGAAGACCAACCCTCCCTACTGTGGTTGTACCTCCCTACTCCTATTAAGAGGAAGATTGAGGGATGGATCAGAATTCTAACTCACTATCTCTGTGAGTTCTCTCTTTGTCTGGGACATTGTGACCCAGAGACATATGAGTCACATTGGAGAAGTATCCTCACCTCCTTAACCCCATCTTGTTTATTACCTCTTTCCTTGACTTTTCAGGGTCATTTTAAAGAAAATCTTACTTGTGAAATTAAAACAACATAGACACAATCTAGGGAAAATAAGACAGCTTCTATTCCATTTCATTTCTTTTTTTTTTTAGGTTTTTTTTTTTTGCAAGGCAGATGGGGTTAAGTGGCTTGCCCAAGGCCACACAGCTAGGTAATTATTAAGTATCTGAGACCGTTTGTGAACCCAGGTACTCCTGACTCCAAGGCCGGTACTTTATCCACTATGCCACCTAGCCGCCCCTATTCTATTTCATTTCTAAGGAAGAATGGAAAACATACAGAGACCTCCTAAAGTTTTTTTAATAAAAAGACTAAGCAACATTTATCCAGTATGCTTTGGGGTGAAGGTCTATCCACAGATGAAAAGACAGTTAAGATAAACTATTAAGCCTAAGTTTTAACAAAAGGAATAGGGAGAAAAGGGTTTTACCTCAGATATCAGCCCCAGAAAATGTATATAGGAGCCAGTTGTACAGCGGATCGAGCTCTGGCCTTAGAGTCTGGAGGATGGGAGTTTGAATCCAGCTTCAGACACTTACCACTTACTAGCTGTGTGACCTTGGGCAAGTCACTTTACCATGATTGCCTCCCATCCAGGGCCATCTCCAGTCTTCCTGATTCATATTTGACCTCTGGTCTCAGATGACTCTGGAGGAGAAAGTGAGGCTGGTAACTTAGCACAGCATCCCCCTCACTCAAATCAATTCATGAGCTTGTCATGGCATCAGTTCCCTGATGTTGTGGTCTTCTTTGAAAATGAAGGACAGGGGCGGCTAGGTGGTGTAGTGGATAAAGCATCATCCCTGGAGTCAGGAGTACCTGGGTTCAAGTCTGATCTCAGACACTTAATAATTGCCTAGCTGTGTGGCCTTGGGCAAGCCACTTAACCCCGTTTGCCTTGCAAAAACCTAAAAAAAAAATGAAGGACAAACATGTCAATGTATCTATGTGTGTGTGTGTGTGTGTGTGTGTGTGTGTGTGTGTGTGTGTGTGTGTACCGCCATTCCCAAAGCCTTCAAATGATGGGTATCCTGTTTTTTTGTTTGTTTGTTTGCTTGTTTGGCTAGGCAATGGGATTAGGTGACTTGCCCAAGGTCACATAGCTAGGTAATTAGTGTCTGAGGTCGGATTTGAACTCAGAAGCTCCTGACTCCAGGACCAGTGCTCTATTCACTGTGCCACCTAGCTGCCCTTTGCTTAGCCTTCTTTTTTAAAAAAAAAATACTTGGAGATCACTGAATAGACTCTCTCTTTTTTTTGACTTACCCATTTCTGCTTTTCATCACATTGCAAGACCCTATTCCATTCATTGTCCATTTTTCAAGACCAATAGGCTGGGAAGGAAAGGTGGTGGTTTTTCTCTGTTAGTATGTCCCTAAACCATGGAGATACTTTGTTATTCTGCCTCATCATTTTCTATACAACCCAAGGGCTTTCATGTGGCTACCCGCTTTGCTAACCTGGAGGAATGGAAACCCAGAGGCTGAAAGATTCCCCAGGAGGGGAGCCAGGGTCACCATCCCTGTGGAACCTGATTCAGGCATGACTCAAAGCCATGCTATCCAACGGGCAGCAACAGACCGTGTGGGGTTTGTATGCGGCTGTGTGAAGACTCTGCTCCCCCACCCATGATCTCCCCCCACACACTCCTGCTAGCTGATCTGCATGCAGGAGAGATACAGACCTGCTGGAAATCTGGCCTCAAAGCTGTGGAATTCTAGCAAGGTGGCATTTCCATATTCTCTGGCAAGAACTAATTAGTGATTATAAAGCTCTTTGAAAATATGAAGAACTGAATGATAATATCTATAATGAGCCTTATTTCTCTTCTGTCCCCCCTTCCCTAGGTGGGGGAGGGTTAGGTTTACCCAGACTGGGGATAGGGCAGAGAGAAGACAGCTCTTTTCTTCGGACTCATTAGTCCGAAGCAGCAGGGAACCGACAAGGCCGTTCTGTCTATCCCACTCATCTTATAAATGAGGAAACTGAGGCCTGGAGAGGTGAAGCCACTTGTCCAAGGGCACACAGGTACTATGTAGCAGGTGTGGAATGTAAACATTGATGCAATGGTGTCTACAAAAGGCCACAGTTTTGGTCCTTGGCCCCAGCCAGGAAATTTCAGAAAGGAGAGCAGCTAGGACATATAATTATAAAAAGATATTTTCTCTTTTTTTTCCTGTGATCACTAGGAAATCAGATCAGTCCCAGAAATACCTCCCTTATTCACTCTCCAGTCTTTGCCACCTCTTCACTAGCTGGCTTTTCTCTCCTCTCCCCTGGCAGGTGACTTTACTCTCCTGTTTTTCACAGCTCACCTTTATGTGTTGTCTTCCCCCATTGTTTTGTTTGCTTGTACTTTTGAGTCCACAGGACTTAGCTAAGAGTCTGGCAGAAAGGAAACACTAAAAAATTCTCTTCTCTCTCTCTCTCTCTCTCTCTCTCTCTCTCTCTCTCTCTCTCTCTCTCTCTCTCTCTCCTCTCTCTTCTTCTCCCATCCTCTATATTATCTCCCTTTCTCTCTCCCCTTTTCTTTTCTTTTTCTCTCCTCTCTCTCCTCTCTCTCTTCTCTTTCTTCTCCCTTCCTCTCTCTCTACATTTTCTGCTCTCTTTCTCTCTCCTCCCTCTTTCAGCTTTCTCTGATCTCTCTTTCTCTCTTCTCTCTCTTTTGCTTCTTACTTCCTCTAACTCTCCCTCCCTTTCCTCTTTCTCTTCTCTCTCTCCTCCTTTTCTCTCTTTACTCTCCCCCTCCCCCTCCCTCTCTCTCTCCTCCCCTCTCCATCTCCTTCTGTCTCTCTATGTCTCTCTCTCCTCCTTCTCTCTCTCTTCTCATCTGTCAGATAATGTATGTTAAGCATTTTTCATCTTTAAAAATGATAAATAAATGTGAACTATTATTATTAGTGGCACTCATCATTTTCTATTATTATTATTATCATATTTAATGAAAACATGGCAGAGCCCTAACTTTGGGTGACTGGCACTTTGTCTTAGAGTGGAAAATTTATAGGATGCAAAAATTTCCTTTTGTAAAGTAGAAGGTGGTGAGGGGAGGTTTGAGTTCAGATGCCAACTGGACCAAAGAGGTGAGAAGAGATGACTGCTCACTCCTTGACTCTCTCGTTCTCATAAATTCTCAACCCAGCCTTGCCCAACCAGGTGGATAGAAGTTCCCCAGAACTTCTCTTTCCCTTCTTCCTTTCTGGAAAGCGCACCTCTATCCTCCCTCCTCAAGCAGGAGGACTTACCCCTCATGAGGATGCTATGAAGATGTATAAACAGAGTCACAGGTAGAGGGATGCAAATGCTTGGGATCAAGGGACCACTTCATTTTTTTCCTTTGCATCCTCAGAGTCCAGCACAGTGCCTCAAATCATGTAAACACTTAATAAATGCTTGTCTAATTGAATTAAGCTGAACAGGTCATCTAGGGATAACCTGAGGAAGGGGGTGGAGCTGTTAAGTAGAATTAGGAAGGGAGGAAGCCATGATCAAAACTAGAGGTCTCCCACAGACTATAAGGCCTTTTGGTTCTGACCTAGAAAGAAGCTGATATAATATTCCAATTAGGAAAGCAACCTGCCACCTGACAGTGAGAAAGTCTGGGCCAAAGTTCTAGCTTACAGAAACAGGTGAAGAAGCCACACTTTGTGAGGAGGCATTTTGGTGTCAAGACAAAGGCCATAGCTCTTTGGAGTGGAAGGATCTAAGTTCAAATCCACACTCTGTTACTTGTGTGACCCTAGAAAAACTTGATAGTTTCTCTGGGCCTCAGTTTCCTCATCTGAAAAATGAGGACTTGGCTTTGATGAAATCTACAATTTCTTCCATCTCTAAATCTATGATCTGATAGTAGAAATTTGGAAGAAAGGTTGAAGCCTGGAATGAACATAGGTTGCTATTTCCCTAAAGCTGTGCTCTCCAAGCCAATCTACAATTCAATTGTAGTTATCCTGTGAATAGAAATATCTACTTTATATGTTCATCAATTCTCTGCTTTTTTGATAAAAATCCATTTGGAAGCCTCAGTCTCATCTTAGATAACCCAAAGAATAAAAGTGTCCATATCTGTTCTGAGAAATGAGAGAGAAGTCAGGTGTGGTTTACCAGTGATGATCATAGCCCCTTGAACTGAGTATGGAGCTGAAACTGTAAGAAGGGCAAAAACTCAAGAGAAGAACTGGTGGACAATTTACGGTGCCCATCACCCAGGTAATCCTTATGATTACAAGGGAAAAATGGTGGCAGATGATCTTTCACATCTTTCTCATCACTGTCTTATTGTAGAATAGATTTGTGGCTGTCTAATTTCCTTTTCTGGAAGTTAGGTAGTGCCATAGTTTCCCAAGGCTCAATCTGGAGTAGAGTTCAAACACTTACTAGTCAGACACTTACTAGCTGGGTGACCCTGGGCAAGTCACTTTATTCTGTTTGCCTCAGTTTCCTCATCTGTAAAATGAGCTAGAGAAGGAAATGGTCAATCTTTTCCAAGAAAACCTCAGATGGAGTCATAGAGAATTGGATATGACTAAACAATAACAGCACTTTTCTTCTCACATCAGTAGTTAGGGAGGATGGGATGAAGGTGAGGGCAAAAGAAAGATAGGCTGACAGCATTCTAAATGTGATGGAGCATCTTATTAGTATGTGTCACCTAGTCCCAAAAAATTAATAAGAAATGTGAAGAAAATAGGGTAATGAATATGATAATATGATAATGTATGTGGAATGCTCTGAGCTCCTTTAAAGAAAGGTGCGAGGTATTATAACTGTTATTCTCTCACAGTGTATCTCTATTTTTATTAATGTATTAAAATACAGAAGATTTGATTTTTATGAAGCATTAGCACTCTTCAGAGAAGTAATTCCCCAATCATTTCATGGATTTTATAAAGTCACAGAACTGGAAGAGAATTTAGAAATCTAGATAATCTAATCCTTCCTTACCCTGCCTTTTATTATTTCCTTCAGTCTTTTGACCTCCACTCAGATGTTGGTTATTAATTGTTAGCCATTTTTTTTGGTTACCACCTAGAGTTCTCTCAAAATATTCTTCAGTCTTCTCTTATCATTTTTTACATTTAGTTTTTGTTTCTTTTTTGCTCTGATTCTTCTTTCACAACACAACTAATATGGAAATATGTTTTACATGATTGTATAGGTTAATCTATATCAGCTTGCTGTCTTGGGAAGGGGAGAGGGAAGGATATTTTAAATAAATGATGTTGAAAACTACATCTACACGTAATTGGAAAAAATACTATTAAAATATAAAATATTCTGCAGTCACTATTTCCAATAATTTCTAATTGACATGAACTTGAATGATAGTCCAAAACATATAGTTACTAAAAGTTAGATATAGAAACTAGAGAATTTTCCTATTCTACCATTCAAGAAGAGTAAGGAAAAAAAGATATTCATGTGTGGGAGAAATCATCAAGATGAACATTGAAGTACCACAGAAAGATCTTAGAATACAATCCAATAGCATTTATTAACTGCTATACATTAAATTCTAAGGATACAAAGGTTTTTGGGAGTAGGTAGATAGCTGCTGGGTCTGGAGTCAGGAAGACCTGAATTCAAATCTGGCCTCAGGAATTCAGACAAGTCATTTAACTTTGCTTGCCTCAGTCTCCTCATCTGTAAAATGAGTTGGAGAAACAAATGACAAATCACTTCAATATTTCTTACAAGAAAACCCCAAATGGAATAACAAAGAGTCAGACATGATTGAAACTACTGACCAACAAAATATATAAAGCCTTAACAAAAAATATCCAAATCCTTGAGGAGGGATACAACATATAAATTAAAAAAGTATTTATGAGAGTATTTTCATCTGGAATCAATCAATCAGAGTAATGATCTAGGAATAAACAAGGCTTGTCTCCATTAAATCAATCAATTAATAGAGGATACTGACTCAGTGGGAGCAGTCCTTGAAAACCTTAGAATGTAATGTAGGTATCTTAATACCTTAATACCTTAATAATAATTTTAAGGAAGTTTCATTTATATCCTGTGTGTCTTCTATTAAAGAACAAGCCAGGCATGCCAGTTCATGGTGGCACGGAGGGAAGAGAAGTCCAGTCAAGTCACTGAGGGGCTGAAACAGAAAGCCTCTGTTTCCTTCCCCTTCCTCCCATATCTCATAAGAGTTGTGGACACTTTTATTCTTTGGGTTATCTAAGAAGAGACTGAGGTTTCCAAATGGATTTTTATCAAAAAGCAGAGAATTGATGAACATATAAAGTAGTTATTTCTATTCACAAGATAACTACAATTGAATTGTAGATTGGCTTGGAGAGCACAGCTTTAGGGAAATAGCAACCTATGTTCATTCCAAGCTTTGGACTTTCTTCCAAATTTCTACTATCAGATCATAGATTTAAAAGTGGAAGAAACTGTAGATAGATTTCATCAACTATGGGAGGATCCTATGAATATGAAAAGGTTTAGGACAGTTCTGGACTTGCCCTTTGTGATATCCTGGTAGCAACCCCAGAATAGTTGATGTCTGCATTGAAAATCACACCAGACCCACTGAGGAAAAACAACTTAAGGAACTCTACAGGAATCCCAGAACATATCTATAAGAAATCCACCACCTATCAGGGGAACCTCTTGAAAGCTCCAGGAAAAGAACTTCTAGGACCTATGAGTGTTCTAAGCATGTGTCCAATTTCTGCTGGATTTTATCTGTCCATACTTATGGAGAATATGTCATAGACTTTTAGGGGTGTTAAATATCAATTGTTATTACTATATCACTAAGTAAATATTCCTTTCTAATAAACTAATTCACTCTGGTTGATTTATTGATGACAATTGATAATCATTGAGAGGAAGCACACTGATGGGGGTCCAAGACCTATATTATTAGAAAGATGTCCTCAGACCCTCAGTGTGTCCTAGAACTCTAAGGGGATTCATCGTTGCCACTTACTGAGACTCAGCTTGCCAGTACAATTTGGGAGAGTAACTCCTGTTCAGGTGACATATTTACACAAAAATGAGGGAGAGCACTTTTTGTTTTATTTTTGTGAGGCAATCAGAGTTAAGTGCTTGCCTATGGTCACAAAGCTAGTAAGTGGTGAGTGGTAAGTTCTCATTTGAACTTTGGACCTTCTGACTCAAGGACTGGTGCTCTATCCATTGAAATTAATTATTAACAACAAAAAAAGGAGAAATCTTGTGGGAGAAATCATATGACATGCATTGTAAAAGAAGCTAAGGATTTTAAGAGGCACAGGTTAAAGGAAAGTACAGTACAAGCATGGAGGACAGGGTACAAAAGTGTGATGTTGGAAAATTGAGTTGAGCGAGCAATAAACAGAGTATTCCAAGACAAATAATAGGCAGTAAATTTAGAAAGGCAGGTCAGACATTGTGAAAAACTCCAAACACCAAGATGAGGCATTTGTATTTTGACCTAGAACCAATAGGGAGCCATTGAAGTTTCTTGAGTAGGGGAATGACATCACTGAATGTATTTCAGGAAGATTATTTTGGCAGCTGTGTGGTAGATGAATTAGAGAGTAGAGGATGAGAAGCTGGGAATCCAATGAGAAAACTATTGCATTATGTTAGGTAATGAATATTAAGGACTTAACCTTAATATGGAGAAGAAAGAGAAGACCAATGTGAATAATGCTATAGAATCAAGAAACTTTAAGCAGCAGCAGCTTAGAAAGTGAATATCCCTCTAGAAAGGCACAAATGTGAAGAAGACATAGAAAGAAAAATAAATCTGTTCTTTTACTTCTCCACCATCCATTCTATATTTTTCCTCAAACCAAGATTATTTTTTTTAGGTTTTTGCAAGGCAAATGGGGTTAAGTGCTTGCCCAAGGCCACACAGCTAGGTAATTATTAAGAGTCTGAGGTTGGATTTGAACTCAGGTACTCCTGACTCCAGGGCCAGTGCTCTGTCCACTGTGCAACCTAGCCACCCCTCAGGCTTATGTTTTGAAGTTTATTTGAAATCTCAAAATTGTAGAATTTCAGAACTGGAAATAAGCATCTAGTCCAAATCCCTCATTTTACAAGTTTTCATATTTGAGATCTTATTTGAGATTTCTTACTGAGATCCAAAAAATGAAGTGATTTCCTCAATATCATATTGCTAATTAATTAGCAATTAGAACTTAAGACTACAAAGTATATTCATCCTTTCTTCCCCTCCCCTCCCCTCCCTCTCTTTTCCCCTCCTCCTGTCTCCTTTCCTTATTCTCTCTTTCCTTTCTTTACTCCCTTCTTTCCTTCTCTATTTCTTTCCTTCCTTTCTTCCTCTCTTCCCTTTTCTTTCTTTCTCCCTTCTTCCATTCTTTCCTTCTCTTTTATTCTGTTCTTCCTTTCTTCTACCCTTCCTTTTTATTCCCTTCCTCTCTTCCTTCTTCCTTCCTTTCTCCCTTTTTTCCTTCTTTTTCTCTTCCTTTTCCTTTTCCTCTTTTTTATTCCACCACTGCTCAGTATAGAACCAGAACTCCCAAGCTTCATCAAAGGAAGGTGACAAATGAAGTTTTTGAAACCTGAGGGATTTCAGGAATGACTAGGAGGAGGGAGATGAGAGGGAGAAGCCAACTAAAGAATAGTTATTCCCTTCATATGTATCCTTTAATAAAACCCCATGAAAAATTTTCCAAAGCCATCTTTACTGCCAGATGTTTATATGTGTATGCATGAGTTATTCAGATGGCTTTGGGTAGCTCTTCCTGTGTTAACTCATGGGAAAAGTAGCTTAGAAGCTATGGTTACACATAAGGCCCAAGGGATGCCTACGAGCCACATACAGGCACCAGACTGTGACTATAATCCTGTTACAGTCATGGCCATGTGGTGGTGGATCAAGAAGGACAAGATGTTCAATGAGCCAGACATGCCTTAACTTCCATAACCTATTTCCATAAGATACTTATGGCATGGTTAACAGAAAAACCCTGCAACAAAAGCATAATCTGAGAGACATTCAGACTGGAATCAAGACTTATAGGTGGTGAAGAGATCTCTGGACATGGAAAAAGAGGAAAACTTAATTTGAATGCCAATTCCAACAATTAATGTTTGTGTGATTGTGAGCAATTCATTTAGTCTCTTCAAGACTCAGTAATTTTTCAAAACTTTTTAATTTTAACAGTATTTTATTCTTCCAATTATATATAAAAACAATTTTTAACATTTTACAAAATTTGGAGTTCCAAATTTTTCTCCCTTCCTCCCTCCCTCCCTCTCCTCCTCTCTTCCAAAACTGCTAAACAATTTGATATAGATTGTATATGTGCAATCATTTAAAGGATGAGATAGTGATTTCAATGATTCTTCTCTGATAGGATTGTTTGGAGACCCAAAATGAGATAATTCATGTAAAGTGCTTTATAAACCTTCAAATACTGTAAAAATAAAAACTGTTATTAGTGAGAGAAGTCCTAAACTTGAAGCCAATGGAGTCTGGATTTCAATCTGACCCATCAGTACGCAAGTTATTTTTTACCTCAGAGAGTCAATTTTTCTCATCTGTAAAATGTACATAATATAGAAGTACTTCACAGAACTGAGAATGAAATTTTTTTTAAAAACCATATAAAGTGTTTTTGAAAACCATAAAACTTGGGCACAAATGTTAGTTATTATTATCAGCTATTTTATTCCTGTAACAGGCTTTCACAGCTTGTATCAGTAACTTTATAAAGTGCTTCCCTCTACATCTGGTCTACATATTCACAGAATGTCAGCATTGGAAAGGACTTCAGAGAACATTTAGTTCCACTCATGTTTGTACCGGGATTCCTCCAGGAATCCTTGACAAGTGGTAACCCATTGCCCTTGCAGATAGTCTTATTGTGAAGGCCCTTGCCTTCAGACCTAACTCCACCTTGATCTCTTATACCCATTGCTTCTAATTCTGGCTCAATCAGAAGACACCTAATCACTCCTTCTATATGACAATCTGCAGGGGTGTCCTTGAGACCACAGGGAAAGAATATGACAACTTGAAAACCTCTACGATGTCTCATTTGAGGTTTCATAGAAGAACCAACAGATTAGCCAATGTTGAGGACAAGGAGCCCTTTTACGTGAGGTATTTTTTTTAGGGAAGGCCACAGTTGCTTAACTGGAGACCCTCAAGGAATCCTAGACAGGGAGTTGGGTCAACAAAGGAAGCATACCAGGGCCACCCTTATGATGGGGGTAGGGGCTGGAATGGTCAATGAAGGTCCAACAAGGTATATCACTGGGTATCCTAGACAAGATGGTCTACAAGTTATGAAGGAGAGTCTACAATGAACTTGTGAGAAGTTGCTCACAGAGTTTGGCACATGAATGTACCAAAGCACCCCAAGGTCCATGCTTCAGGGTAGTTCTAGAGTGAAGATGGTTCCTGGACTAGAATTACCCTCATGTTTTAGCAGGAAGGGAGGGGTCCCATTGAGGCGAGTCTGATTGACTTCATAGCCTGAATTCACAAACACAATGTATGAAGTACTAAGCCTGGAGCCAGGAAAACCTGAGTTCAAATCCAGTTTCTAACACTTACTAGCGGTATGACCCTGCTCAAGTCATTTACCCTCTGTTTGCTCAGTTTCCTCAACTATAAAAATGGGGATAATGACAAGATCTAGCTCCAAGGATTATCATGAAGATCAAATGAACTATTTATAAATAGTACTTAGCATAGTGCCTGGATATATAGAAATAATAATAATAATAATAATAATAAAGTTTGTCCTTCATTCTCAAAGAAGACCATGACATCAAGGAGGTGATACAATGACAAACACATGAATTGGATGTGAGTGCGGGGACTGTGCTAAGTCATCAGCCTCACTTTCTCCTCTGGAGCCATGTAGGTACACTGACCAGATATGAATCAGGATGACTGGAGATGGCCCTGGATGTGGGGCAACCAGGGTTAAGTGGCTTGCCCAAGGTCACACAGTTGGTCTGAGACTGGATTTGAACTCCCTGTCCTCCTGACTCCTAGGCTCTCTCTAAATGCTTATTCCCTTCCTTCACCACAGATCACAGTAAGGATAGGGAATGTAGCATTCCAGAAAAAAAGACAGAACAGAAAGAATACAGTGAGGGAATCACTGATTTATCAGACAGGAAAAGAATATGACAACTTGAAAACCTCTACCATGTCTCTTCTGAGGTTTTTCCAAGCTTTAATTAATCAGTAAGATGCATTGTGGTGAAATAAAAATCAGCATGATGGGACTCAGAGCTTGAAAGATCTTCAATCCAAAGTTTTATTGTATTTTTTATTACCTAAGTAGTCATTGACATGTCAGTAAACCATTCTGAACCACAGTTTCCTTATTTATTTACAAAAATAGGAATAATTACAGTAGCAACTTTACAGTGTGTAACCTGGTTAAATGCAATAATTAATAAAACTGTTTGCAAATTTTAAGTGCTATATGCTTATATATTGGCTCTTGTTGTTATTATTATGATTATTTTAAAACTCATATGGCACCAGTTTCTAACCCTTGGACCATCCTGGCTTCCCTTTCCTTCATGGGCTCTAACTTGTTTAATTCTTTCCAAAATGTGATTAATAGAGTACATGAGTGAGCTGACCAGGGAAGAAAATAGTAGAACAATTACCACTCTCATTTAGAACATGATATCTGTTTTAATACGGCTTAGAAGAGCTTAAGTTAGCTCTTTTTTTGTTGTTGCTGTATTTCACTATTGATTCATATTGAATTTTCAATCCACTAAAATCTTCTGATTTCATTAGAGTATTGTCTAATATGCCTTTCTCCAGCCTATATTTGTGAAGCTTACATTTTGGATTCAAATTTAAGGGAGTGGGGGCATCCTTTGAGTCAATCAATCAAATCACTCCACCCCACTTATAGAAATCAACAAAATGCCCCACCACCTTAACCAGGTAAGAATATCCCTATTGAATCAGTCAATCAAAAGCTTTAGACTAAACAAGAAAAGTCCTTAATCAATTCATAAGTCCTTGAAAGCTATTGGATAAAATGGTGTGTATTGATTAGGAAGTATTGTTTGGATTGAGTGAGATTTGATCATACCCTCTTTAAAAAATATAACTTAGGGGGCAGCTAGGTGGTATAGTGGATAGAGCACCTGGCCCTGGAATTAGGAGGACCTAAGTTCAAATTCACGCTCAGATACTTAATAATTGCCTAGCTATGTGTGACCTTGGGCAAGTCACTCTTAACCCCATTGCCTTGCACATATATATATATATATATATATATATATATATATATATACATATATATATATACATATATATATGTATATATATATATATGTATATATATATATGTATATATATATATATATATGTAACTTAGCAAGACCAAATGTATGGGGGGGGGGCAGTGGAGCTATTATAGCCTAGCCCTGGGATAAAATTACCTCAAAGAAAAGCTCCATCATCTGAGTGAGATGAACAGAACCAAAAAAAACACTGTATACCCCAACAGCAACATGGGGGTGAAGATCAACCTTGATGGACTTGCTCATTTCATCAATGTAATAATAAGGGACAATTTGGGGCTGTCTGCAATGGAGAATGCCATCTGTATCCAGGTAAAGAACTGTGGAGTTTGAACCAAGTTCAAGGACTATTCCCTTTAATTTAGAAAAAAAAACCTGATATCTTACTGTCTGATCTTATCTCTTATACTTTATGTTTCTTCCTTAAGGATATGATTTCTCTCTCATCACACTCAATTTGGATCAATGTACAGCATGGAAACAATGTAGAGACTGACAAATTGCTTTCTGTTGGGGGGAGGGAAGTAAGATTGGGGGAAAGTTGTAAAACTCAAAATAAATAAAATCTTTAATTTAAAAAAAATTACAAAAAAGAAAGAAAAGCTTCAATCATCAGCCTCTCTCTTGATCTTCTTCCCCATCCCTTTGAAAGGAAGATTTTATAAGTTTCAAAGGGCCTAGATGATTTTGAACTTTGTATTAATACCTTACCAGCATCCCTAGAATAGCAGAGCCTGGCAGCAGTGTCAGTAGTAAAGAACACATTGAGGAAAAGCAAGCCAAGGAGTCTACAAAGAAGCCAGTAGAAACTATACCATGCCTAAGGATAACTTCATGCTCTCTCCAAATGGGAAGAACAGGACTTCCTGCAATCAGAATCTATGTCTTTACTCCTTTGCTATATATGCTTTAAGCTTGAGTTCACTCTTCCCTGGACTCTCTATGTCCAAGTGGAAGAGTATTTCATAGACTTTGGGAGCAATGTTTTATATATACTTACTGTTCTTACTATGTCACCTTTGTGATAATTTGTGATATATCACCTTTTTTCTAAAAATTAATTAAAATTGACTGACTAACCGATAACCATAAAGAAGGGTCTTATTTCTACCCCCTCAGTATTAGCCCTAGAACCCCAAAGGATATAGCCACTGAGCTCTGACCCCCAAAATGAGAATATGGTCAGGAGATAGTAGTTCAGATCTGTACTGTACATGACATTCATCTCTATTCAATTTTGTATTATTGTATTTACTCAATTTTCTAGATCACCAAGGGGTTTTTGGATCCTTAGTCTATTATCCAGTGTTTGGCTATCTCTCCCAGTTTTGTATCATCTAACATTTTACAGCCTCATTTTCAATATTTTCAATTCAAGTCACTGATAAAAATAACAACAAAAGGAAAAACAGATTCTTGGGGCACTCCACTACAGATTCCTACAAATTAATATTATCAACCAAATAATGATAATTTCTTGGGTTCTGTCTTTCTCTCAGTTTTGAATTAGTGAATAGATCTTCAAATTCTGCTTCAGACACCTATGAACTATATGACCCTAGGTGAGTCATTAAACCTTCCTTTATCTCAGTTTCCTTGGGCTCTGTAATTCTTTTGGCTCTAAATCTATGAAATGTAAATTCTACCCTCTTCCCAAAAAAAAAGAGGGAAAAAACGATTTTTGAAATCTATTTTTTCCTACAAATCCACACAAAATAATTGAATCCTTTACTGAAATCCAAGTATGTTATGACCATAGCATTCCTTTGATCTTTCAGGTTTGTTGCTCTATTTAAAAAAGAAAGGCAAGGGGGAAGGAAAGGCAAGGAAGTTAATCTGGCATAACCTGTTCTTGATCAAGCCACATTAGAGTTTAATGATGACAGCTCCTTTCCCTAAGTGCTCCCAAACCATTCCTTTGACAATGTGTTCTAAAAATTTGCAAGGAATAGAAGTCAAACTTACTGACTCAGTGTTTACAGATTCTTCCCTTTATTCCTTTTCTCTCTCTCTCTCTTGTCCTATTTTGAAAAATCTAGATAACTTTTGGCCTTCTCCAATCCTGTGACAATTCTGACAGCTTCTAAAATTTCTCAGATATCCTTAGCAGTGACTCAATGAGCATACCTAACAGATATACTTTTGTTTGTTTTAGAGGATTTTTTTGTATCTTTGTTCAAACCTGCTTAATTCATTGAGATTAAGACTTATTGTCTCCTTTATCTAAGAGATGATACCACCTCAGAATCATTCTTTGATTCATCTAGTGCATTCATTTTTGACATGTTATAGTGAATAGACCACTGCTTTTGAACTCAGAAGACCTAGATTTAAAGTTCCAGATGAATAAATATGTTGCATCCTGGTTGCAAAACCTTTGGTAAGTTAGTGGATCTCCTTTTGCTATTGGTGAGTTTTCTCTTATAAATTTGTCTTATTGCCTATATTTTTCTAAACTTGGGATTGTTTAGCTTCAGAAATAATGCTTTTTGATTGACTATACCAGTAAGTCATAGGTATCTTTTTGAAAACAGGTGTATAAATTTCTTAAGCATTTATACTAAAACAGTTATTGGTTACTCAAATATGTAAGTCATTATTCTCACTTGAATGAAATTAAGTTCAATTATATAACTACTTTGATTTTTTAGGAACTTAGCTTTCTTTGGCAGCTAGATGACACAATGGATAAAGCACTGGACCTGGAGTCAGGAAAACCAAATCCAGTCTCAGATATTTACTAGCTGTGTGACCTAGAAGTCACTCTTCATTTTTAGTATCTTAAGAGCTTTTGATACTATCAACCAACCTCTCATCCCTCAATTTTTATGACTTGATTCTCTCTTGGTTCTCTTTCTGCTTGAGGGACACTTCTCAATCTGTTTACTGTTTTCTGTTTACTGTTTACTGTTTACTGTTTTCATCTATTGTTCTTGAAACAAGATTTTGTCTTAAGTCTTCTCTTTTTGTAACTTTTGTCTTGGTGAGTTCATCAGTTCCCACTGGTTCAGACATCAATTTTATGCAAATGAATCCTAAACCTATGTATCTAGTCCTATTACTCTTTTTAAATTTTTTTTATTTATTTAAGACAATGGGATTAAGTGACTTGTCCAAGGTCACAAAGCTAGGCAAGTCTGAGGTCAAATTTGAACTCAGGTCCTCCTGACTCCAGGGCCAGCGCTCTATCAACTGCACCACTTTGCTGTCCCCCTACTACTTTTATAACTCAAGGTCTGTTTTCTGTCAGCCTGTTAAATGTTTCTACTTGACTGTCTCACAGATATGTCAAACTCAACATACCCAAAATGAAACATTATCTCTTTCCCTAAACCAATGCCTTATCTAATACCCTTATTACTTTTAAGGGCACTATCATCCTTCCAATCACTTGGGTTTGCCTCAGTTTCCTTAACTGAAAAATAATGATTATAATTATATAATATATATAATATATTATACATAATATAATTATAATTATATTATAATAAATTATAATAGCACCTACCTTCAAGGATTGTTATAAGGATAAAACAAGATAATATTTGTAAAGTACTTTGCAAACCTTTGACCATCCTATAGATATTGATGATGGGATATGATGATTATCGGTCATCACAATTTTACAGACAGGAAACTGAGAGTCAGAAAAATTAAATGACTTGGTCAAGACCACATAGGCAGTAAGGGACAGAACTAGAATTTAAGCCCAAGTTCTATTGGTCTAAATCCAGTGTTCTTTCTTTGGGAGCCTTCTCTTTCATTTCTTAGTACTTGGCCAAGTGGCTGACAAATAGGAGGCATTTATCAGTTAAATACTATTTAATGGATTGATTTTCCTCTACACCAAGCTACTTCCCTGGTCTCAGATGCCTTATTTATAAGGCAGTGACATCTTGCTTCTTCAAGGTCTCCTCCAGTCCTAAAGCCAATGATTCCTGAATCTTCCAGGGATCTGGTCTTCCTGTGTCCTGTGAATGAGAAGCTTCTTCTCTGCCTAGAGATTTCAGTAAGGATAATTAATTGACAGACACTACTGGACTCTAGCATGGCATTCTTCACAAAGTAGGTGACTTGATAAATTCTCTCTGTGGATGAATATAATACCAGCATCATCTCCCTTGTCAAACCCCATGGCAATGGGGTAAAGGACCTTATGTGCATCACATTATGTTAGAAGATTCACTGAGAAGATGTGCTTAATTAATTGGAGTATAGGTAGAGGCCTCATTTCCTTCAATAAGTCTGAGCCTATTGAGATGTTACTAAGGTTTGAAGAAATTGTGATTTGCTTTGGTGTCACACAGATTTAGGGCCACAGTTATAAAAAAAATCTCACCTAGGAAGCATTGGAAGCCATAAACTATCAAAGCTGGTTTGAATCCTGAGTAGGAAAACTCTGTTTGAGCATGACCTAGTATTTTATATCTAGTGACTTTAAATACCAAGAACCAGAAAATTTAGGAACCAGGCAAAATGGTTATTGTGTGAGTTTTTCAAAGTTCTTCAGATCTCTGGTTTTTCAGATGTAAGTTGTGTAATATAAAATATTATTCATCTGGGCGGTTAGGTGGTGCAGTGGATAGAGTTCAAATCCGGCCTCAGACATTTAATAATTATCTAGCTGTGTGGCCTTGGGCAAGCCACTTAACCCCATTGCCTTGCAAAAACCTAAAAAAAATATTGTTCATCAAGAAGTCTTAGATGATTATATAGACTCTGGCCCTTTCTATATGGCTTTGGATAAGTCATTAAATCTCCTAAAGCCTCACTGTTATTTCTGTTAATTGCAAATATTCAAAATATTTTCAAGAGGCAGTTCTGCAGAATTTGGAAAGTGAGGAAGCAAGGTCTGAAGCTTATCACCAAAGCTTTGTGATCCGGAATAAATTTCTTAATTTTCCAGTGCTCCAGGCAGTTAAGTTCAACTTAAAGAAAAATTGTCAACTACACTGATGGAAAGTATTTCCACATTGGAAGTTCACAGAATATATCACATCTGAATAATGCCTGTACTTTCTCACAGTCATACCATGAAATTCAAATTAGATAATGTCCATAAAGCATAAAAACTATATGAATCTCAGTGATTATTTATTTGATTGTTTGGATTCAAAAAGCACCTTTGCTCTTAAAAATTGCATTGGGTTATAAGTAAAGCAATACCAGCTCCATTTTAAAAAAAAGATTATATGTGTAAAATCTGAAAAAATAATATTTGTTTCACTTATACATATTTATATCACACACTGATGGTATATCTATATAGATTCAGAATATATATTATTCATACATATATATATATATATATATATTGCTACATCCCAGGGTTTTTAGGAAATCTAGGAATGAAAGTGTGTTTGTAGAATACTTTAGAGTCCTCTGGGATAAGACATCTCTGCAAGCATGAGTCATTACCATTAGACTAAACTACCTCCCTCCTATTACTGACAACACTGAAGAGTTTTCTTCCAATCTTCCTGCCTTCGATCGCTGGCTGCTAACATCAAGATATTAGGATAATGCTGCTATTATAGGTGATTGGAAGCATTTATACCTTTATTAGAAACATATATATGGCAGTGGCAAGGAGCATGCAGTATAGTTCCTGAGGTAAAGGAGAAAGGTAGTTCCATCTTTGCCTTTTGTCACACTACCTTGTCATGAACATTAGCATCCCACTGAGTTGGAGTAATGTTTTTTCTTAGCTAGTGACTGGGAGAAGCTTGCTAGGATTCCAGAAGGTAATCTGAAACAGTGTCTGTAGTGTTTAGGATAATCCTTTAGGGTAAAGAATACTGACTTTGGGTCTATGAACTTATTTTTAAAAAATATTTTGATGACTGAATTTCAATAGAATTGTTTCTCTTCTAATCCTATGTGGTCCATCTAATGCATTTAAAAACATTTTTTTCTGAGAAGGGATCCATAGGCTTCATTAGACTGACGAAGTTGACCAGTATAAAAAAATAAAGACCTTGGAGTGGCTAGGTGATGCAGTGGATAGAGCACCAGCCCTGGATTCAGGAGTACCTGAGTTCAAATCCGACCTCAGACACTTAATAATGACCTAGCTGTGTGGCCTTGGATAAGCCACTTTACCCCATTGCCTTGCAAAAAAAAAACTAAACTAAAAATAAATAAAGAGCTTCAGGACCCCTGTTCTTAGGGTAACTTGGGAGTTCTATTTTTCAAGGTTACTCTGTGAATAGTGTTCCCATATGGCTTATGATCTAGACTAAATCATCCAAATGTAACATGACTTGGGCTGTCTGTGGGACAGTTAGATGGCCCAGAGAATAGAGCACCTGCCCTAGAGTCAGGAGGACCTGAGTTCGAATTCCACCTCAGACACTTAGACACTGGACAAGTCACTTAACCCTGATTGCCAAGAGAGAAAGGAAGGAAGGAAGGAAGGAAGGAAGGAAGATGATGTTTGATGAATCTGGTCTTATTCCTGGTAAACACCTGTGATTTAACCTTGCCATTACATTTCCCTAATATCTACTTTTTGATGGAAGAAGGAAAAGAAATAGGTCTGTGAGATACAGAGGAGAGAGTGATCTTAGTGCAGGATTGGAATGACAACTTCCCATTCCATTGATGGGGAGTCTTTTGCTCCTAATTGGGGCCATAATCACAAGTCATTTTATAATCATAGTTCTTAGGGCAGAATTCTTATGATCTCAGGTCATTAAAAAAAATTCTGCTTCTTCAGACATGGGTCTAACATAGTAACTAATAGTTAGACTCTGAAAGGAACCAAACTCAAAATATTTGATTTGGCCTCCGCAAGTTCATATAATCTAGGAGAATCCCACACCTCTCAAAGAGAGGTTAAGAACTTAAATATTCCCTAGGTTTAGGGTTCTCATGAACGTACCAATCTCTCTCTCTCTCTCTCTCTCTCTCTCTGTCTCTCTGTCTCTATCTCTGTCTCATGTTTCTCTGTCTGTTTCTGTCTTTGGTTCTGTCTTTATCTCATGTCTCTCTCTCAAATATAAGCATACAACACACAATATATAGGTATGTATATATACATATATGTATATATATACATATATATACATATATGTGTATATATATATATATATATATATATATACACACACATATATATATATATAATACTACCTGGTCCTCACTACCTGAAAGCTAAGTCTGTTACATCTCACCTCTCCCCCTGGGCTCTCAGGTGCTCTTAAGGGGATTTTTGACTCTCTTTCAATTACTCCAACCCCGACCAGTGGTTTTTCTTGATCAGAAGGATGGGTTTCCCTTGTACCCCATGTTTCAATTATCCACTAACTCATTAACTTTTACACAGGAATATTTACTTTAAGGGTGTAATGACAAATATACAAACTTACTACCCCAATATGGTAGGCATATTCCCAGATCCAAGACCAAAATCCATATTTGAATTCAAATCCCAGGCACCCTGGTTTGTCAGGGTTTCCCTATCAGGTCGACTAGCTGCAATATCCTTCCTGCAATCATGACTCCAAGATGCAAGTGGCTTGTCCTCCCACTCAGGTGGGAATAACCTGACATCTAAAACTGAGGACAAACAACAAATAATAGCCGATAGTTAATAAACACAAAACAAGCAAACACAAACACTCCCAGGTCCATTTCTCAGAAAAAGGGTAAAAAGGGAGAGCCATGAAGGCGATGCTTTTCCACTCACCACTTCAGTTCATGGTAGGTGATATGCACCCTTTAGAGGTAGCAAAAAGGAGTGCATAGGAAAGAATATAATTCAGAAAAAAAGAGATTGTCTCAGTTTTAGCAGTCTTAAAGTTGAAGCCTGTTCCAGTTAAAGTCAATTAAAGGAGGCTATTTTGACTTGTGGGGCAGTTAGTGACACAGTAGATGGAGCATGTGGAGTTCTAATGGACCTGGAATCAGGAAGATTTATATTTCTGAGTTCAGATTCAGCCTCAGAGACTTTCAACTTTGTGATCCTAGACAAGTCACTTATCCCTGTTTGACTCAGTTTCCTTTTCTGTAAAATGATCTGGGGAAGGGAATGGCAAACTATTCCAGAATCTTTACCAAGAAAACCCTAAATGAGGTCATGAAGAGTCAGACTGAACAACAGCAATATGGTAGAGGACACAGGATACTTCAATATGCTATCTTGTCATATTCCAAAGACTCCTCTCATTTTTGGAGATATAGCCTCATTACATATCATTATATATGTGTGTATACATGTATGTATAATAAACATGAATATTTCATATGCAAAGTAATCCAGGATAAAATGATTATATTTGGTATATGATGACGATGCCCTTTGTTCTTGAAGAAGACCATGACATCAGGGAGGTAATGTTATGACATTCATATGAATTGCATTTGAGTGAGGGGATGCTGTACTAAGTCACCAGTCTCACTTTGGCACCATCTGGGTCCAATGGCCAGATATTAATCAGGATGACTGAAGATGACTTTGGATACAAGTTAAGTGACTTATCCAAGGTCACAAAACTAATAAGTGATAAGTGTCTGAAGTCAGATTTATACTCAGATCCTTGTGACTCCAAGGCTGGTGCTCTATTCACTGTACCACCTAACTACTTGAGGAGGGATGAGGGTGAGGGAGGGGTGGGGTAGATAGGACACAGTGGATGGAGCATCTGAGTTCCAATCCAGCCTCAGATACTTACTAATTGTATGACTGTGGGCAAGTCACTTAATCCCCAGTTACATATAACTTTGTATTTTTTTAAAAGCATATATTAAATTTTAAATAGCAGCACTCACTTCTCCTTATTTGTCTATGTCCTTTTCTGAACTTCCTTATGTTCCCTTTTAGGGAATTTGTTTCTGTTTTTGTTTTGCAAGGCAATGGGTTTAAGTGACTCATCCAAGGTCATATAGCTAAGTAAGTAGTAAGTGTCTGAGGTGGGGGTTTGAAGTCAAGTCCTCCTGAGTTCAGGCCCTGTGCTCTAGCCACTGCACCACCTAATTGTCCCCCTCTTCTATGTAATTTTAAAAATATTTCACTGACTTCTTTATTTCTTTCCTTTCTTTTTTGGCATCATTATCTCTACACTGCCACACTCTACCCAAACTCTCCCATACTTCCAAATAAAAATCTCTTCTTTGTAATAAATAAGTATAGCCAAGCAAACCAAATTCACACATTTTCATGTCTGAAAATATATGTCTCATTCTATTTCTGCAAATTCATCACCTCTCTGCCGAGAGGTATTAAGAATTGTTTTATCATGAAGTCTTCTGGAGTCAAAACTAATCACCACATTGATCAAAGTTCTTAAACCTTTTGAAGTTATTTTCCTTTATAATGTTGTAGTCAATGTATAAATTGTTCCAGTCCCACTTATCTTGCTTTGCACACTATCATACAAGTCTTTATTGTGAATTTATCCCTATTGAACTTATTTGTATTTGTTCTCTTTATATACTTATATATGTACTTTATTTTCTATTACCTTCACAATTACTAATAAACAGAGCATTTATAACACCCTTTGAAAATGTTATCTCATTTTATCCTCACAGATAGGTGTTATTATTATTATAATAATACTCATTTTTCAGATGAGGATAATGGATTAGACAGGGTCACATAGCTAGAAAGTGTCTGGACAGATTTAAACTCATCTTTCTGAATTCTGATCCAGTGCTCTAGCCTCTGTACTACCACCTACTTCTCAGTTCATTGGGATATAAATTCCTTATGAGAAGGAATTATTTTATTCTTTGTATTTGTATCCCTGGCAACTAGCATAGTGCCTGACAAACTATGAATTTAATAAATGCTTGTTGCTTGATTATCATTTCTCATGTCACAGTAATATTCCATTGCATTCATATACTTTAACTTGTCTAATCATTCCACAAATCATGGGTACCCACTTTGCTTCTACTTCTTTGCTTTTTAAAAAAGTGATACTATAAATATCGTTCAAAAGGATTCTTTCCCTTTGTTTTCATCTTTCCAGGGTATGTAACTAGTAATGACATTGCTGAATGACAGAGTAATCACTTTATTGAATTTTGGGTTATAGCTTCAAATTGTGATCTGGAATGGCTAGATCAACTCAAAGTTCCATCAATAGAGCATTATTGTACTCACCCTTCCATACCTGCTCCAACAATTGAATTTTTATATTTGTATAATGGGTATGAGATTTTTTTAACCAGAGTTTTTTAAAATTTCATTTTTCTTTATATTAGTAATTCATGTAACTTTTTATATGATTGCTAATTACTTGTCTTGTCTCTTTCATGAGTGACTTGTTCACATTCTTTGATCATTATATCTTTTGGGGAATGGTTGTTCTTATATATTGGTATAAATGCCTAATATATTTTACATATCAGTCCTTTTTTATACAAAGATTTCCCCAGTTAATAATTTCCTATCTAAATCTAATTGCATTGGTTTTATTGTGTAACACATTTCAATTTTATGTAATCCAATTTGAATGTTTCATTTTTTAATGACTTATTCTATCCTTTGTTTGGTCTATACCCTTATACATAGGAAAATATTTCCATCAATTCTCCATTAACTTGCTTATGATATAATGTTTTATTTCTAGTCACATAGCCTTTTAGAGCATATTATGGCATGCTCTAATGATATGAGAAGTTTGTCTAAACTTAAATTCTGTCAGACCCTGTTTCCAGTTTTGCCAGCAGTTTTTGTGGCATCAAATTGACTAAGAAAACAAAAGTTCAAGTTTCTGAGCTTATCTGTTTCTGAAGAAATGCATGTTAATTGTGTAACAAATTAAGACAAGACTTCTCTCAACTTTGGCACAAAAATGTGAATTCAGGGAGAGACAGATTTTCTGAATTAAAACAATTAACCAAGTAAGAGTAATTGATTAAAAAAATTAAAATTCAAAAACTAAAAAAATTAATCAAGAAGAAAAATTAGGTTATCTGATTTCTAATTGGAGGAAACACTAAAGACTTTCCACTTTGGAAGGAGGGGAGCAAACTTACAGTTCCCTGAAATCAAAAAAAGAAGTGTCCAACTACCCCCCAAGTGTCTGTATTAAATCAAAGGAACATGGGAACAATAACTAATTGACAAGGAAGGGACCATTTTTCAGATAAGACATATGGGTTGCTTGAAATGTATAATTGTGAGAAAAATTCTTACATTAATCTTTGAAAATGAACAGAATAATCTAGGTCCTTAGTTAAGGGTCACCAAACTATGGATAGAAGTAGTCCAACTTCCCAGTCATGCAGGGTTGGGAATAATGCAATAAAATTTTCTTGTAATTCCCATAATTGAATTAAGTTTGTTCACAAGACAGAAATTGGACTACATTTATAATTCAATTGAAAAGGAAATATGATAAATGCAGAATTAAGTCAAAAAAATGGAGTCAACATAACACACTCAATTCCCAGTTAAGGACCTTACATTCTTGTATTTGTTGGCTTCTTGTGTAGATGGTATCAATTGTGCTTTTATATTACAATTGATTGTTTCTGGTTCTGTGAATCTAATTTGTTCCACGGATCAACTTAAATATATATATATATATATATATATATATATATATATATATATATATATATGTACATATATATTATATATAATATATATAGTTTAACCATTACCTGATAGTTTTGATAGCTACTGCTTTGTGATATAGTTTGAAAGTTGAGCTTCATGCCCAATTCATTTTTTTCTCTTTCACTGATAAAATTGAAGAAACATCATTTTTCTTCTGATGTCTGCTTAGCCAAATTGCAAAAGTTTTAGTAAATTGTCTCATTATTATCAATTTTTTCAATAAAATTGTATGATTTTTTCTTTAATCCATCAATTTTTAGAAATAAATTATTTAGTAGACTTTTAAGTTTGAATCCTTTATTTAAATGTGCTTTATTGATTATATTTTATGGTTAGTAAAGAATGGGTTTAAAATTTTTGCAATTCTGAACTTGCCTATGACATTTTTATATCATAAAACATGAGTAATTTTTGTAAAGTTAATACTTTTTGAATATTATATGTATACAAATATGTATATGTGTATGCACACACACACACACACACACACACACATATATATATATATATATATATTAATTTCTATTCCAATTCAGTAATGCACCTTTATCAAATTTGTCTAAAATTACATCCATACCCTTCACTTCTCTTTTGTTTGTCTTTTTTGTTATACTCATCTTGGTGTAAAAGGTTCTTGGGTGTGAAAAGGTTCCTATTATAATTTGGTTATATCTCCCTAAGAACTATTTAGTAACTAAATATTCAGAATTTAGTACATATACATTAAATATTGATACTATTATACTTTATATGTGATGCATTCAAGAATAATTTAGTAATCCTATATCTCTTTTAACTGTCTTTTTTTACTCTTATTTGAAATCATGATTGCTGCTTTTGTTTTTTAAAAAATTTCACCTGATGGAAAATATTATTCATTTCCAGAGAAGGATTTATGGCATTTAAATGCAGACCAAATCTTACTATCTTCAATTAAAGTTGTCTTATGTAGGGGGTGGCTAGGTGGCACAGAGGATAGAGCACTGGCCCTGGAGTCAGAAATACCTGAGTTCAAATCCAGGCTCAGATGCTTAATAATTACCTAGCTGTGTGATCTTGGGCAAGCCACTTAACCCCATTTGCCTTGCAAAGACCTAAAAAAAAAGTTGTCTTATGTATTATATTTTTCCTAATTTTTTCCCCATCTGGGTTTGATTCTTCTTTCACAAAATGATTGATAAGGATTTTGGTTTAATCACATTAGATTGCTTTCTGTCAGGGAAAGGAGGGAAGGAACAAAAATGTGATATTCAAAATCTTGCACAAAATGATTGTGGAAAACTATCTTTATATGTAATTGGAAAATAAATAAATAAAATTGTAAAAAGTTTTCACCTGAGATATAATACATTCTGTCCTAATATTAAATTCTTATACTATTCAAGGTTCTGAATTTACAGTATGTGTGTCCTGTAAATAATTGATGGATTCTGCTTTTCTGTTTTGCTACTTTCCTCAATTTTGTGAGTGGATTTATGTTCATTGTTAGGATTGTTAATTGTGTATTTCTTTCATATCCACTTGCAGTTTTGCATCTTTTTTGTTCTATTTACTGTTCTCTTTACAAAGATAGTAAAAGAGCAATAATGTGATTACTGATAATCTATAACAGAAGTAGTCTAAGGATGAAATTATGACTTTTTTCTCTTCATCAATCTAAGATGAAACAATTTTTTATAATTTCTATTTCTTATTTTACAATTCATTTTATGAAATTACTTTGTTTTCCTGACCCCAACTTTACCCTTTCAATGAATTCTCTTCCCCTTTCATTTTTTTCTATGTATTTCCCTGTTGTCTTTAATGTATTTTATCCTACATATATGTGCAGGAAAATTCCTTTTTCTCTGTTCAAATAAGATTGAGGTTCATGAGCTGCACATTCTTCTTACTTCTTACTGCATGTTTGTATACTCTAAAATACCTTTTCTTTTTCCTTTCCTTCCTTTCTTTTCTTCTTTTAAAGTCAATTAAATAGAACAAAATCAAACACAGGTCCTGTGTTTATTTTTCTTAATTCTCCCTGTGGCCCTTGAAGACAACAGGATTCTTGAAGGGACACATCTTTTCTCCTCTTATTAAAATAAGAGTACTTCATAATCATTTGCCCGTTTTGATAATTCAAACATAGGTCCCTTCATAGATTTCTCTTGTATCCTTTATTTGTATTTCAATGATTCTACCTAGGTCTTATCCTTTCATTGGGAATGTCTGAAAGTTTTCTATTCTATTAGAGATAGAGTATTTTTTCCCTTTAGGATTATAATCAGTTTTGTAGGATGGATTATTTTTTGGCCGTTAAATCTTTAATCTTTTACACTTTGGAATATTATATTCCAATATTTTCTCTTCTTCATAGTAATTGCTTCTAAGTCTTATGTGATCTTGACTGTGATTTCTAGATGCTTAAATTCTATTTTACTGCTTGCAATATTTTTCCTCTAGTTTGGAAACTATGTATATTGACCATAATACCTCTATCTTTTCAGTTGCTTTACCCAAAAGGTGAAGTGTATTTTTCTATTTGATTTCTGGTTCTATTTTTGTACCTTATTTTATTTCTTTCTTTGATCTGCTATATTGCTAACCTGAGCTACTTAAATCCCCTTTAAGTACCTTAGTAATCTTTCTTTCCCAGGGGTTCATCATATTCATGTCACACAGAATATTCCTGATTGGCATTAACCCTAGAATATAGTTCAAAACTCCCAAACTCAAGCAGTCTACCAACTTCAGCTTCCCTAGCAGCAGTTACTATAAGTATGTGTTCCCACTTCCGGTTCTTGCTTCATTTTTTCCAGTTACACCTGCATTTCTTATGACAAGGCACTCTTCTCTGAGGAACTACTTGTCCTCATTCTAAAGTTATTCCCTTTAACGGACTGGGACTTCTCTTAAATCAAGTTAAGAAGTATGTATTAAGTTCCTATTTAGTGGGAGATTAAGAAGTATCTTGATGAGAGTGAAAGAGGAGAGTGTAAAAGCCAGTTTGAAGATTAATATTTTAAAAAATAAGATCTTGGAAACTGTCCCATCACTTCCTGGCAAATAGAGGGAAAAGAAATGGAAACTGTCAGATTTTATATTTTTAGACTCAAGGATGATTGCAGTTAGGTGACCATAGCCATGAATTAAAACATGCTTGCTCCTTTAAAGGAAAGCTATGGAAAATCTGGACAGCATACTAAAAAGCAGAGACTGCACCTTACTGACAAAGGTCCATATGGTCAAAGGTATACCATTTCCTGTAGCAAGGTAAGGCTGTGAGAATTGGATTAGAAAGAAAGCTGAGCATAGCAGAATTGATGCTTTCAAATTGTGGTTCTGGAAAAGACTTTTGAGGTCTCTTGGACAGCAAGGAAATCAAATAAGTAAATACTTAAGGAAATTAATTCAGTATGTTCATTAGAAGGACAAATACTGAAGTTGAAGCTTAAATACTTTGGTCATGTAATGAGAAGATGGGATTCATTGGAAAAGATCCTGATGTTGGGAAAGATTAAATGCAGTCTTTGAAAGTCAAGAGAATGATATGGATAGATAATAATATGGAAACAGTAAACATGAACCTGAACAGACTTTAAGAGAGAGTGGAGGAGGGCCTGGTATGCTCTTTTCCTTGGGAACACACACCTAAACCATTGATCAACAATGTGCTATGCTCTTTACAAAGAAAAGCAAAAAACAATATTCTCTGGAGAAGCTTAAAATCTAATGATGGAGATGTAAACAACTATGTACAAACAAAATTATATACAAGATAAATTGGAGATTGTTTTGAAAGGAAGTTAATAGCATTAAAAAGAACCCAAAATTTCCTGTGAAAGGTGGAATTTTAACTGAAACTTGAAGGAAGGCAGAAATGATGAGGGAGAGAATTCCAAGCATTGAAGAGGGGGATCAGCCAGTGAAAATACATAGACTCCAAAGATGAATATAAATGATATTCAAAAGGACAAGTGTCACTGGAGTATAGAATAAATGGTAGAGGGATATGAGTATGGGTACATGAAGTGTTTCAAAACTTAAACAAAGCATTTTATGTTTTATCCTAGAGGCCCTAGAATTTATTGAATAAAGGGGAGTGGAATGACTAGATCTGTACTTTAGGAATATTACTTTGATGGCTTAGTGGAGGACTTGAGACAGGGAAACCAACTAGCAGGCTATTGCAAAAATCTAGGCAAGAGTTGTTGGGGGCCTAGACCTGAGTGATGATAGTATCTGGGAAGAGAAAGAGGCATTAGGAGAGGCATTAAAGTAGAGTACACAAAACTTGGCAACTGTTTGGGTATCAATGTTGATAGTGAGGAGTTGAGGATGACATCTAAATTTCAAGTCAGAGTAACTGGGAGAATGGTGGTGCCCTTGATAATAATAGGGAAATTAGGAAGAAAAGAGGGCTTAGGGAAAAGATAATAAGTTCAATTTTGGACATGTTGAATTTAAGATGTCTCCGGAATATCCAATTTGAGATGTCTAATAGGCAATTGGCGATGTGAAACTAGATGCCTGGAGAGAGGTCAAGGCTATACAAGTAGATCTGAGAGTCATCTGCATAGAGATGATAATTAAAACCATGGGAGCTGATGAGATCACCAAGTGAAACAGTGTGAAGGGAGAAGAGATGAGGGTCAAGGACAAAACCTTGGGGAACACCCACAGTTACTGGGTATGACATGGATGAAAATCCAGCAAAGGAAATTAAGAAGTATAAGTTAGGTAGGAGGAGAACTAGGAGAGATCAGTGTCTTGAAAATCAAGAGAGACTAAAGGCTTCAGAGAGGTCAAGCTGAATGAATATTCAGAAAAGGTCATTAGATTAGACAATTAACCATACTGATGCTCTGCCAGGCATTACTATAATGCCATGGTGCCTTGATGATATGGCTAAGACTTATATCTAAAAGACTAAGGCCTCCTACTGTAACCAGACCAACACCAGAAGGTCACTGGGTAAAGATGGTTCTGGAAGAGGCAGTGAGAATAATGTCTTTGCACAATATTCCCTCCCTTAATCAACATAGTATGTAAGTCATATCACCATTCACTTATTATCATGGTCTTCTTTGCTTATAAAGGGCAATAATCAATCAAATCAAAATATCATTGTTTATAGATATATGTTCAACATATTTATACATGTAAAGCCTATATTAGATTGCTTTCTGTCAGGGGAGGGAAGGAGAAAAATGTGAAACTCAAAAGCTTACTAAAAATGATTGTTGAAAACCATTTTTGTATGTAATTGAAAAAATAAATAAATTAAAATTTTAAAAATATATTATTATTAACTTTCTGGATTAAGACTTTTTGCTATAGCCAGGTTCCAATCCCTCCCATACTCTTGGATTGGGTAGGCAGGCAATGATCCTGCCCTCTATTATCCTTATTCATAGTCACTGACATCTGAATCTATTTCCTGGTGGCTCAAAACAGGTCACAATTTTATCCTAAAAACTAGCTCTCTTCTCTATTGCCACTTTACCAGGCCAAACCTGAGATCTCATTGTTTTTAAACCCTATTGCCTTTTGCCTCATCTAACCTCACTCTTTATCCCCGCATCTATAGGCTTCCTTGTCTGTTTTCTTGTGTAGACATGGACTGGGTAGAAGAACTTACTGTAGTTTTTCTCTGGTTTTACAAATCTTTATACTGTCTGGTGCTCTTTTACATCTTTGTTGGAGTATAAGCAGAACTGAGCTTCTCTACAACCTACATCATTTTAACCTGAAGTCTTCTCCATACATATTTGTTGTTGTTCAGCCATTTCAGTCATCTTCGACTCTTTGTCATATCTTTTGGAGCTTTTTTGGCAAGAATACTAGAATGATTTGTCATTTCTTTCTCCGTTTTATAGATGAAGAATTAAGATTAAAAGTTAAGTTACTTGTCCAGGATCACACAGTTAGTAAATATCTGAGACCAGCTTTAAACTCAGGAAGATGTCTTCCTGACTTTAGGTCCAACACTCTATCCACTGTGCCACCTAGTTGCCCTTTATGTCTTTATTATTTTTTAAAAATATAAAAGTAGCCTTTTAAATGATTTTACAGCCTCTTCCTTTTCTAACATCCTTCAACACCTCTCAAAATAATACTTCTAGCATATTACATTGGTCATGTCAGTACTTTATCCGCATAATTTCAGTTTCCTTATTGCATATAGTTCAAGTGTAGGCTGGCATTTGAGGTCTTTAACAATGTGGAACCTACTGACCTTTTAGGATTTGTTTGCTCTATTCTCTCTGATTGAAAGGTAAAAAGCTTCTCTTAAGAACTCTATTTGAAATGGGCTCCCAGGCCAATCATCTCTTCATTTTCTACCTAGTTGCACTACTTTGGTCTTTTTAATCAATAAATTTCCATTAATAAATGTTTATTGACTGGTTGGTTGACTGATTAGGTACCCAATGGTCTAGTTCTACTGGACTTACTATTCCTTGATCTCATTCAGTCCTTTTTAGTCCAAAATGAATGAATAAATGCCATGTATTCCTCCCCCATGTCAAGAAAGGAGACTACTCATTGCTGCTAGTTGAATTTATTCTCTTCCTTCAAGGCCCAGCTCCATTTGGTCAGATCTCTCTACCAGAAAGAGATAAAGAATTAGAATATGGAGATAAAAAAATAATAGCTAGCATTTATATTGCATTCTCAGATTTACAAAGCACTTTACAATTATTATCTATTTTATCCTAAAAGCAACCTTAGAGATGGGTGCTATTATTATACCTACTTTACAGATAAGAAAACTAAGACACTTGCCCTGGATCACACAACTAGTATTTGAATCTGAATTTGAATGGAAAGGTTTTATAAAGCTCCTCCCAGTATGCTTACTTACCTCCTCCAACTGCCACATCTTCTACCCTCTCTAATCTCTCCTCCAAATGCTGATAAGATAGTATTCCAAAAAACTCAGATCTGACTTACTCAGGAAGCTCCAGAGGCTTCTTCTTGCCCAAGGGATGAAATATAAGATACTTTGGGATTTAAAATCTTCATAATCTGGCTACAGTTTGACTGCAGATTTCTCTTCTGATAGATGAGCTGAACCTGACCACCATTCTCATTTCACTCTTGACTCCACTCCTCACTCTCCATACTTCCCTGCCTCCTCCCCAAAAGCCTTAGTGGATGGATGAGTAAAAGGAGGCCTCAGAGAAGTTAAGTAAGTTTACTCAAAGTCACATGGACTGAATGTGGCAAAATTTGACCGAAGGTCCCTTTCCTCCATCCTGAGAGAGAGTTTTCCTAGTGTTCTTTTCCAAAGTATTTGTTCTATGAGAGGTCACAGTCATTAATAATGTTGAATTTCATGTGACCAGGTAGATCAGTTTATGGGGAATGTCTGACCTTAGGGTCATATAAAACCTGCAAAATCATTTGGTCTAGTCCTGTCAAGGCAACTGAAAATTCAATAAATCTAGGAACTTTTAAGGAGTGAATTAATTAAATGTTTGACCAAATATAGTAGACTAATTTTTAAGTTTTGACCCTTGGTAGAAAAAAAGAATCCTCTACCCTGAGGTAGATCATAGAACTGGAAGGCACTTTAAACATCATCTGATCCAATTGCTTTCCAGATGAGGAAAGAGACTAAGAGGATATCCATTTTTATTCAGGTTCTATGATTTTAAGTCCACTGTGCCAGGGATATTTTGCATTTTCTTAATGGGCTTTATTAATAGGCAATATTCCCCATTCCTCTTACTCTGACCCACAGTAGGATATGACAAAGAGATTTGTTTCTTTCTTTGCCTTTGCATCCTCAGCATTTAGTGTGTATCTATACATTTGTATGTGTGGACACATGTGCATATATATGTGTGTGCCTATGTGTATGAGTAGACATATGTATCATGTTCATATGTATATGGTAGACACTAAATAAATGCTTGTAGAATTGTTTGTTGTTTGTCCTTTATTCTCAAAGAGAACAATGACATCAGGAGGTGATGTCATGATTAGCAAGTGAACTGGGTTTAAGTGAGACAGGGCTGTGCAGAGCCATCAGCTTCATGCTCTTCTCCAGGATGATCTGAGTCTGTAGCAAGAACTATAGTTCAAGGGGACTGGAGATGGGATGGTCCTGCATGCAGGTCCTTGGCCTTTTCATGCTAGAGTCTTTTCCAGGTCTCAGATTTGTCTGGGATGACACTCATTCAATGATTAAGGGCTAGGCTGGAATTGAAGCAGAAGATGGTCTGGTTTGCTACTCCAAAGAATCAATTTGGGAAGGGAAGACCCTCAGGGTTTCTGGCCAAAACAGAAACAATTGCTATTTACACTCAAGCTGAATGGAATTGAACTGCCCAAATTGCCTTCCTAATACCAGTGGCATGATGAGACAGCGTGACCCTCTTCTGGACTCACTGGGGGTGGCCCGCATGACAGCAGGTTCAGACCCGAGAATCGGACTTTAGAGAGGTCTTGCCCGTGCTGAGGTCTGCGATGTGTTTGCCTGGAGAGGGTGAAGGGAACTGGCAGCCAGTCCTTTATCATAGGCCCTTATAAGATGGCCCCTGCAGGAGTCTGCAAGGGGTGGGAGCGCCTGGGCCAGAGCAGCTGAGAAGGGGTTCGCCTTCAGCGCAGACATTGTTAAACCAGAGCGGGCAGCTCTGTTTCATTTTGAACTTGACAGATAAAAGGCCGACTTTGACTGAGGCTATTAAGCTTTTGGCATCCACCCAAGAACGCTGAACAGATGAGGAAATAATATAAAATAAAAGGCGTCTGCAAACATTGATTGTCGGCTGCTTTCCATAAAATACGCCCACTGTCGTGTGTGTGTGTGTGTGTGTGTGTGTGTGTGTGTGTGTGTGTGTGTGTGTGTACAACTCCCCAGTCTTTCATTTCCATGGCCCCACCTCCACTTCCACCCTCCCCTCTCCCTGGCTTATAGTGATTATAAAAATGGGTTTCTTAAAAAAAAATTGTGTTAATGCAAAAAAGCCATACTGAGAACATTTCCTTCTGCACAAGGAGCTTCTGAGCCCTGAAGCAGCAAACTCAGCTAATGTGCATCCCCCTGCCCCCACACCCACCACACACACACACACACACACACACACACACACACTCCCCTTTTTCATTGCTTCCCTTTCAACCCTCCATCCTGAGCCCATTAGAAAACATAGACAGAACAGCAGCCAGATGTGAACACAGCAGCTGAGTGAATAAAGCTGTTGAGTCGAACATGATTTAGAAGCTACTGTGAAGCCAGACTATACCCTGACCTCCCTGAGTCATGGGCTTCAAGGGAAGATGTGGTTCACAGTGTTAGGAGTCGTCATCTCTAAAGAGAACAGAATCACAGAATGTTTGAGGTGGAAGGGGTTGGAAAAAACATCTTGTCTATCGGAAAGATTTCGGTATTAGGACTCTGAGGGCCTGGGGTTTTAATCCTTTTTCTGCTTCTTAGGAACTGTGTGGTGTTGGACAAGCCACTCAGCTTCTTGGTCTATTTCCTCATCTGTCAAGAAAAGAGAGAATTGGACCAGATAATCATTAACATCCAGTTCTATGATCCCATGTTCCTCTAGTCCAGTGCTCTTTTCCTAGACAAGATGAAATTCAGTGTCACTAACAGCTGTAACTTCTCAAAAACCAGGGACAAGACACTAGAGGAAGTCTCTTCCAGAATGAAGGAAACAGACCTTTCCAAAAATGAGAAAGAAAAAGATGACAGTGATGTAGATTGTAGGTACACTTGGGGGTTATCCCAAGGAGCAGTAGCAATTTATACTGGTTTGATCCTGCCTTCGTTTGACCCATAGGAAGATGGGGTGTCACTTTGCAATTAGCCCAGCAAGGGATTATGGTTTATTATTGGCCTACTAGAGGAAGCCACACGCAAGCTACCAACCCTGTGGACTTGCCAAGATTTCTCCCACTCAAGTGGCAAGAGATCTGTAATACATTTGCATGAACCTCCTACTTTTACTAAGCTGTTTGGCTTTAATTGACAAGGCAATGTAGATTCTGCATTGAGACTCAGGAGTTATTAAATACTGCTGCAAAATATAAACATTAGAGAAATCTCTGTCATTCTCTTGTACCCCACATCTACAAAATTTCCTATTTCAATCTCAAGCAGTCACACTTATAAGTTCCAAACAAACAACTTTTGTGGTTGCTAATTTGTAATGTATCTAGAAAAAAATGGACAGAAATCTGGTTTTTACCTCCCCTCATTCACCCCTGATAAATGCTTCCAGTTACTTTAAGTAATGATAGAGGACTCTGTGTGTGTGTGTGTGTGTGTGTGTAGGTCGATCTTAGATTCCTGGTTCAAGGAGAAAGGCTTATTTCCCTGCCTCAGGTTCACTATTATTCTGTGATGACTGATAGTCTCTGACATTCTGGAATTCACCAGAAGCAATGTTTCCCAGTCCTGGCTAGCAATTCCTTGAGGGGCATCTGCATGAGAGATACAGTTGGCAGGAGATGCAAATAAAAGCAACTCTAAGATTCTACCTCACATCCATCAGATTGGCAAAGATGACAAAAATGGAGAATGGCAGTTGTTGAAGGGGCTGAGGGTAGTCAGGCACACTAATATAATACTGCTGGTGGAATCATTCTGGAAAGCAATTTGGAAGTAGAGCAAAAAGTCTTTAACTATGAATTTTCTTTCACCCACCAATGTCACTGCTCAACTTATACTGCAAAGAGATCAAAGAAAGAAGAAAAAACTCATATGCATAAAAACATTTATAAGGACTGTTTTTGGTTATAGTGATACTTACTATGGTAAGTACAGTAAAAGGTTATAGAACCTAGGTATATGCCCACTAGTTGGGGAGTGAATACATTATGATATGTGTATGAATGTGGTCTAAGAAATAATGAAAGAGATAGTTTCTAAGAAACCTGGGAAGAATTTTATGAACTGATGAAGAGTTAGATAAGCAGATTTAGAAAAATTATTTAAATGAAAACAATTGTGATAGTCTAAAGAACTCTCATCAATACATTTAAAATTCTAGAAGACCAATACAAGAGTGAGCATGACTCACTTCTTGGTGCAGAAGTGATGATAGGTACAACATGACATAGGCATGATCAATGTAATACAAATTTACTTTCCTTGATTGTACTTGTTATAAGAGAGAATTCTTATTTGGATAGAGGAGGTTTATTGAGGATAGGTGAAGAGCACTGATTATGATACCAAAACAAAAGAAAAAAAGGAAGAAAGGAAAGAAGAAAAGGAAGAAAAAAGGCAGTGAAGTAAGTGACTCGCCCTGAGTCATACAACTATTGAAACTCAGATCTTCCTGACTCTTAGGTGTAGAGTTCTATTCACAAGACCATATAGTTTTCTGATATACTTTTGTCTTCCTGATTCTATTCCACACATTTCTTCCCCCCCCCACTTTAATTCAATGATGTTATTCAAGTTTTCTGATATTTATACGAACTGGAGATTGCATAAAACCTTCCAGTATGCTTCTATAGGCAGTCACTAGTTTCCTCAAGCAGCTTATGTCATAGTGGTTTTTAATGCCTGTCTTTAAGAATATTCCCAGATAGTTCTACTTTTCTTCTTATCATCCTTGCCATGGCAACAGCTACAGCATATACAATTGTGTATAAGTCCTGATTTTTTTTATGCTCTGTCAATTGTTGTGAGAAAATGCATTCATTCATGATGGTTATAGCAGAGACCACCTTTTAAAAATTATTCTACTCTAGTATAATTTGTCTCTAGGTTGGTTTCATACCTAAGATGAAAAGGACTTTTCAAAAAAAAAAATTCCATTCTAAGTATGCTTATCTTCCTTTCAAAATCATTCAGCCTGATGGTAATCCTTTTACCATCCATCCCATTGTTAGCTAGCATGTCTGGAACTTATGTGTGGATCTGTGATTCCTTTAGGTTCTTCAAGCATCTCTCTCCAGATGTTAACTCTCCAATTTCCACTTTTAACTCACCTAATCTGAATTTAGGGATTATGTCATTCCTTAAGAATACCCTGCATTTATCTGAACTATCTTGTAGTGTAGCTTGGACCCAAGGAGATTGTTGTCTTAAGTCAGTATGAAGCCCTCTTCTAAAATTGCTAAGCTTTGTTTAGAAATTTGTTAAGTTGTAGTATTGTTGTTCCAGTTGTGTTTAGCTCTCTATGACCCTATTTGGGGTTTTCATGATGAAGATACTGTAGTAGTTTGACATTTCTTTCTCCAGCTCATTTTGCTGATGAGGGAATTGATATAGACAGGGTTAAGTGACTTGCCCAGGGTCACAGAGCTAGTAGGTGTCTGTGGGTCGATTTGAACTCAGATTTCCTGACTCTAGACTTGTAGCTCTATCTGTACCACCTGGCTACCTTGTTAGATTGTAGTACTGTTAAATATTAAAGGGATTCATGTCTTTGGCCCATTTCATTCCCAAAGTACTTCAAACAAGTGTGGTCTGTCATTTATGTCAAGTAGCTCATCATCGTGGTTCTGAGTGGAGCCAGGCTGCAATGCTATGCTGTCCTACTATTTTTTAAATTCACAGGAATACTTGAAATCACCATTGGCATAACCTATAAACCAAATATTGACATCATCAGAACTCAAATGACTAATGTTTTGGGGTTCTTGCCAGACTTTCATAGTTACCAAAATGCCCTTAGAGAACACCGAGTCACCGGTGTACATACTTCTGGTTCCTGTACTTTGCTATTGTCCCTCAAACTTCACAACTGGTTCAGTAAGATAGGCATTATAACTATTTGACAAATATTATTATTGTTGTCAATAACAATATTAAAATTAAGTTCTTTGTTTTCTCTTGGTATTGCCATGGAGACTTAGAATGTGGGAATTGACTATGACAGCCAAGTAGATATTTTTACCCAGTGTTCACAAGGCTCTGTGGCATCGAACGTAAAGGTAGATAAGATGCTGGGACAAGGATAGAGGACTGAGATCTTGATTACCATGATAAGAGGGGGATGGATGCAGATTTCAACAATAAAGTTCCTCTATCCAACCCTTATGTAGAAATGATGAAGATCAGAGGAGCCTGGGATGGAAGAGATGATCTAGAGATTGCCAGAAACCAACAGGCATGTTAAATAAATAAAACGAGACTGCTAGGACAATGGCAAGACTTTGCTTCCCCTTTGTTCTTTTAAAGAGGTTTTTCCTAAAGGTTCGACTTGTCCTATTTAACAGCCAGTTCATTTACTTTCTGCTTGCTGGGAGAAGAAATGAAAAGAAAGGGAGACTACCTATTCTCAACTGCTAGTCAAAAGTAGCCAGCATCTAAGTTTTTCCTCCATAAAATATGCTAATATTTTTCTCTAGAAAATATTCAAATAGAAAAGATAATGACTAGGTATGATTTCATTCACATAGCAAATTCCCAAGCTAGGGGAATTTTCTCTGATAATTCAGGTTGGCATCTCCTTTGCAATATAGAACTTTTAGAGGGTTACTTATAAGTGACTTGCCTAGGTCAGTTAGGAGGCCCAGTGGGGGCTGGAATCAGGAAGACTCATATCTGAGTTCATATCTGGCCTCAGACACTTCTTAGCTAGGTGACCCTGTACAAGTCACTTAACTCTGGTTACCTAGTTTCCTTATCTGTAAAATGAACTGAAGAAGGAAATGGCAAACTGTTCCAGTATCTTTGCAAGAAAACTCCAAATGGGGTCAAGAAAGTCACATAATCAATATTTGTCAGAGGTAGGAATTGAACCCATGTCTTCTTAGCTTTGAGATCAGTATGTTACACCATCTGCCCCTTTCTTTCAGTACCTAAGTATTACTCTACTTCAGTTGTTTAATATAAAGAAGAGGGTGACCAACAGCTCAGACTGGTGTGATCAGTGATAGTGGCAGACTGAGAATGGGAGACGGAAAGAGAGACTTTGAAAAGAGGCTCCATGCAACTACCAAGATCATCTTCCTAAGAAGATGGTCCTACTCAATAAATTATAATGGCTCCCCATTATCTCTCAAACCAAATATAAACTGACATTTAAAAGTCTTCCCAGCTTAACTCCTCCTTATTTTCCCAGTATTATTAAACATTATTTCTTTCCATATTATCAATGGTCCAGCCAAATTGACCTGTTGGTTGCTATTCCTTATCAGAACAATCCATCTCCCAATTCCTAATCATTTGCTCTCCTTCTTAACCTTTTCCTCTTACATCCTGCCTCCCTGCTTCCTTTAAGATTCAGCTCAAGCCCAGCATTTTTAGGGGGAAGGGGCAGAGGAAGGTAGTGAATGGGTCTGCATCAGACTTTCCTAGTCTTTCCAAATAATAGTATCTTTTACTTTAAGGCAATCACTCATGTACTCTTATATGCATTGATTTATGTTTATATAGCCTTTTAAAGTACAGACTCTTTTCACTTTTTATTTTGTAACCAGATTCCCAAAGCCCATTGGTAGGGGATTCTTTACTTATTGAAGGAAATACCTTACTTGAAGGATGAGGCAAAGAAGAAGAAGAGAACTCCAATCTCCTAAGTGTCTTCAAACTCATGAATTTCACTGAGCTCCGCAGTGACTTGGTTGTATTTCTGGTGGTCCTTCCAGCTTCAAGAAAGAAGATGAACCATGCCAAACACCATTTTGGGTTACTGAAGGGAGAATAAGACTGGGAAGAAGTGATATGAAAGGAGTTAAAAGTTTTCCCTAATGCTCCTATCCCCAGTTTACTACACCAGAGTCTTCAGGGAATTTCCCCTTTGTGTGAAATTTGGAACACTCTCTGTTGGTTGAGTGGAGTTACCCTGCTCCCAATGGAACATTGTCTGATCGGTGTCTATATACAAACACACACAGATTTCTACATGTTTGCATGTATATGTGTGCATCTTATATATTTAATGTTGTATATAAGTGTGTGCATATATGCATATATATGGATGTATCCATATACACATACACATATTTATGTCTACTGTATTTTTCCTGATTTCTGTTTGCTATCCACTTAGACAATTAGGTTTCTTGTTGTTTGCCATGTGTGCTCACTATGGAATTGGTATTTGATGGGAAAGGGTTGCAATCTTAGCTTCTAATCTGTTACCCTCTCTCTCTCTCTCCAAGGAAAGCAGAGGGACCAAGCTTCTGGCACTAACCTTATATTTCCCCACCTGGAAGGAATACAAGGGGGTGGGGATGGGGTGGAAGGAAAGACTAGAGAAATCTATTATATCTCCCTTTGAGCCACAGGACATCCCCAAGCTATATATGTTGACAGTTTCATTATACTTGGTTTCCCCAGGGCATAGTACACAGTAAGGTTTTTTTTTTGAGAACATTGAGAAATTTTATTTATGTAGTTATTTCAAATCTTTAAAATAGTCAAAATCATAAGGTCACTCAGAGAGTGCCATATAATAGCTATGAGGGATAGAAACAATAATCACAAGCAAACTAGGAGAATGAGGAAAAAAACCTTGAGTTTGAGACTTTCCCAAAGCACATCACACCATCCCCTTTCTGTGGACTATGTTACAATATACCAGTTTCACAAATTGGGACAGGATAAGGGAGGATGCAGGATCCCATCCATAGAAAGGACATATTTGAACCTTGCTCTGTCCATCAGCCAATAGTCATTGTCCTGGACTGTGGGGAAGAGAAGGTTTTAAGTGGAAGTGTTTGTCTTAGATTTTTTGCTTGGGTGGCAGATCCTCCTTGCTCCAGTGGTTGATCAGAAATAGGGTGGGGAATAAAGTCACCCCAACCACATATTCCCCCCTTCTCCATCTCCCCACTCCTACTCCTTGAGGTCCATAAATGGGGGGAGGAAGGAATGAATGTTCAAAGCATGGCATAACAGCTAACTTTTACTAATAAGGGCAATTCCAGGTTAGAACAAGGTCCAGCTCTCATGAAAGGCTAATTTGACATTTGGCATGAAATTCAAGGTTCTGTAAGAGGATGGCCCCAGCCACCTCTTTAAGGCAGAATTTTCCTAGGACCTACCTGTTACCCTGGGGCAAAAGAACTCACCCAACACCTGAGAAAGGGAGGTAGAAATAGAGAGAGATCCATGGGAATAATTGAAACCATCATCATTTCACCCTCAAACCTTCAAAACTGATTTCATCTAGGTTTGGAGAGGGGAAAAGTCCTTTTGATGCTGGAAAGCCCAGGACTGGTAAGTTCTTAATAAATGCTTAATGATGGATTGATTAAAAAGACAAAATATAATTTTTTTTCTCCTTTAGGAGAAACTAAGGTGGTGAAGGAAGGTCCCTGGAACCTATAAAAGAGAGGATAAATGAATCCTGATTGTCCCTTAGAGGCTTAGACTCATGGATATAGGAAGATCCAGTAAAACTTGCCCCCCCCCCCCCCACAAATTCTCTGTTTACATCTCCTGTGGGCTATTGGAAGCACAATCTGACCCAAGGAGGAGGCACAGAATTGCAGCATGCAATGTGGGTTTAAGCTAAAAGTTCCCACCATATACTTGTCAGCTCCAGGGAGACTTGCAGGGTCTGGAACTATCAGTGCCCAGAGATAGAAATCTCCTGACTTCATTCATACTTTACCTATTATTTCCCTCCCTCCCCCACTTCATATTCATAATTCTATAGCTCTTTCAACATATTAAGACCAGTTCTCTGTTTGGACATTAGCCTTGTCATCACTTCTATATTGTTCTTGCTATGATGGCAAAGGAATGCTTTTTAAAATGAAAGATTTTCAAAGTGATAGAAAAAGAACCCTTTGGTTTTCTCCCTTCCCCGTGTGGTCACTCATATCTAGCATAAACAACAACAAAATAACCACATCATGCCGAGTGACTGGTTGATAGACAAATATTGATCTCCCTGTAGTATCTTATTCGTCTTGTAGTCACCATTTGTCTATCTCTTCTGTTGGAATCCAAACAATTCGAGATGGGAGCCAGGGGAAATCTTAAAAAAATAGAGCCACTGGATGGCACTAGAATCCTCTCATCCCCATCCCCTTCCCTAACCCCACCTCCTCATCCATCATCATAATCCTCTCTGCCTCAATGTATGTTAGTTGTGGTCAAATATTTGAAAGGTTGTCATATGAAAGAGGGATTGGACATGTTCTCTCTGACCCCAGAGGTCAACTCTAGAAGCAATGGAGAAGTTACAAAGTGACCAGTTTAAATTCTGAGAAAACACAACAAAACATAACAAAAAACTTCCTAACAATTAGAGCTATGTAAAAGCAGGATATATGACTCATCTGGAGATCCTTTGGTGGATTCCATTTGTTTAGAGGCTTTCCACTAAGGCTGGATATCTTGTCATCTAATGTTATACTAGTATTCCTTTTGTACATGGGCTAAACTAAAAGGCTGCCACACAAAGCCTTTTATCATTCATGAATTCTCCAATTTTAGAAGAACATCATAGTTTGAAGGGCTCTAAAATGTAGATTTAGAAGGCACTTTAGAGACAATCCTGTCCAACACTCTAATTTTATCAATGTGGATACTGAGATTTGACTAAGTAAATTAAACTCATCAGAGTCATTACCTATAAAGCACTTTAAAGTGGGCTGAGCATTTTATGTTGATTATTTCATGTAATCTTCACATACTTCTGGGTGTTGATGATAGGGATTGGTCCTGTGATTTCACTAGCATAGGAAACTTCCAAATGAGGACATTCTCTCCACTAAACAGTGCAGGCCAACATCTTCTCTGCATTTTAGAATTTGCGGGATTTACTTAGGACTCTTAGAAGAGAAGTGACTTTCCTAGGGACACCCAAGCAGCAGAGACAGAACTTGAACTAAGGCAGAGATTCTATTAGTCTCAATTTACAGATGTGGAAAGTGAGACTCAGAAACGTTCTGCATCTTGTTAAGGATAAATTTTAAGCAAATATCAAAAAGTGAGATTTGATCTCACTCTAAGGAAGGGATGGAGAAGGGAAAAAGGGGAAAAAGAAATTTACATAATAACTTTATTATTTATTTATTGGATTTTTTGCAAGGCAATGGGGTTAAGTGACTTCCCCAAGGTCATGCAGATAATTAAGTTTTAAGTACCTGAGGTCAGATTTGGATTCAGATTGTCCTAACTCCAGGGCCAGTGCTCTATTCCCTGTGCCACCTAGCTGCCCCCTTTATTATATATATTTAAAGAAACAACATGTTGTATTTAAAAGATCTGCAGTTTTATGAGCAATAATTTTTTTATTATACTTGAAATAAAAATGCTTATTTTATTCCATAAATTAAAAATAAAATAGGGGCAGCTAGGTGGCACAGTGGATAGAGCACTGGCCCTGGAGTCAGGAGTATTTGAGTTCAAATCCAGCCTCAGACACTTAATAATTACCTAGCTGTGTGGCCTTGGGCAAATCACTTAACCCCATTGCTTTATTAAAAAAAAAATAAAATAAATATGAAAAAAGGGAGAAAAGTGGGATTTGAACCCAGAACTTCCTGACTCCTAATTCATCATCCATGAGCATTATACTTTCTCAGTAGAAAGCAGAGCCAAGACTCAACCACAGGACTTTTGTGTCCAAATTCACTACTTTTCCCATTAAACCACACCTTCCATAAAGAACCCTGACTGAGTTCAAATGATGGTTTCATCTATGTTGCCTTGGACAGGTTACTGAACCTTATCAGAACCTTAGTTTCTTCTCTGTAACAAGGACTCAATGAGGCTATCTCCAAGGTCCCTTCCAGCTCAGAACCCTCCAATCCCACAGACTGACTAATGAGGCCCTGAGGTGCATATTGAAAGAGCACTGAAATGGGTTTCTGGAGTCATGGCTTCAAGTTCTGGCTCTGCTTTAACCTCTCCAACTCTTCAGTTTTGTGATCTTTAAAATTTTAAATTTAAAAAAAAAATCTTGGGGTGGCTAGCTGGCGTAGTGGATGAAGCACCAGCCCTGGAGTCAGGAGTACCTGGGTTCAAATACGGTCTCAGACACTTAATAATTACCTAGCTGTGTGGCCTTGGGCAAGCCGCTTAACCCTGTTTGCCTTGCAAAAAAAAAACCTAAAAAAAAAATCTTTAAAATTCTCTTTTGATTCTAAATCTTGGACTTTAATTCCTTAGTTCCAAAGGACAAATAACAGCAACAACATTTCTAAAATAGGAAGTTGTTCTCTGAGTCTAATGCATAATGAGTTCCCACCCCCATCCCCCACATACACATCTATGTCACACATATCTATTTGGACTTTTTACTCAGACTAGCTAGGTGAGCACCCTCTCACACTCTTAAGACAGGGTTAATCAATATTTCCTGGAAACAGAATGCAAGTTGATAGCAGTTCTTTGTGCTCCAAGTTTTTTTAAATTTTATTTTTCTTTGATTACATGTAAAAGCAAGTTTAGCACTCATTCTTAAAATCTTGAGTTCTAAATTTTGTCTTTTCCTTCCATCCCACACACTCTAATTGAAAAAACAAGTAATTGTTTCTTTCTGGCTGCTTACAATATTTTCTTCTTGACCCTGGGAGCTTTGAAATTTGGCTATAACATTCCTGGGAGGGAGTTTTCATTTGGGTATCTCTTTCAGGAGGTTAGCAGTGGATTTTTTCAATTTCTATTTTTTACCCTCTGGTTCTAGAATTTCAGGGCAGTTTCCCCTGATAATTTCTGGAAAGATGATTCTAGGCTCTTTTTTTTTTAATCATGGTTCTCAGTTCAAAAGTTTTTAAATCACCATATTTCCCCCATGTATAAAACACTCCCATGTATAAGATGTACCTTAATTTTGGAGCCCAAAATTTGGGGAAAAAAATATTAAAGTTATTGTCTGTGTGTTACTGCTCCTCCTCTTCCCAAGATTGCAACCCAGATCCAAGTATGAGCAAAACAGCAGAATCCTGCTTCAGTGATAGCAGAGAGACCCCTGTAATTTCCTTCTAGCTCCCTTACCATGTATGGACTGAGAGCTCTGGAAGCATCTGTTCCTGATGATCCAGTGGCTCCCAAAGGACTGCTTCTGGTTCACTGAGGCCAGTCTGTGCTGCTGAAGCTTGCCCTGGGTGGTGTGCCACTCTCACCCTGGTGCTACAGACTTATGCTGACTTTCCAAGATGGCCTTGGCAGTCTTCTGGGCTGCCACTGCTGCTAATGATCCAGTCACCTAACCTCCTTTTGGGGATTGCTGGGCCAGGCAGTTCCAGAGTGGCCATGGTTACATCTTGCTCCTCTCTTACCCCAATGCAGCAGATTTTTTCCCACCCATCTTCCAAATGGTTTTGGACTGGAAATTGTTTTACTCCATCTTTTTGTGGGTTCTATCACTCTAGAATTTTTTTAGTCATTATTTAAAGATATTTGGAGGGGTTTGAGGAAGAGCTTGGGTGAGTCCCTGCCTTTACTCCACCATCTTGGTTCCACCCTCCTTCGTCCTAATTCTTCCTTTCATGGAAGGGATTCTCTGAAACAGGAATATTTCCATTCACCAAAATGTGGCCCTAGCCTTCCAAGGCAAGGTGGAGAAGCACAAGTTTTCTGTAGAAACTCTATTATTGCTTTGACTTCAGCTATTTCTTGATCAAAAAGATAGAATGTTTATATTTCTTCTTGCTGGGTATATGGACACGTATACATTCGTCTCTGCTTTTGCAGGAGCTCAGAACTTCTAACTTGTCCTTGAAAAACTGTGAGTGAACCCATGTAATTCCCAGATATTCCTGTCTCAAGGTAGGCTTTTCTGGTTGCTATGGGGAAGAGACTGTGCATTCCCAGACTTCCCTCTCACAGAACAAAATCTACTGAGTTGAAAATCAGTATGTCTTCTAAATAGGGAAAAAGGGAAGAAGTCCAAAAAGACTGAGAGATTTCTGTCTTTCTCCTTTATAGGATAGTGCAAAGAGCAATTCCTGCAATGAGAGTCTGTCCTCCTGAATCCCAGCCAGCCAACCATCTTGGAGGTAGTCCCATTCACTAAAAACCAATAAGGATTGCTTATGTCATCAGAATAAGGCATAATTGTATAGACCATATTCTGGGGAGTGGGAGATATGTTTAAATTGAACAGGAGGAAAGCCCTCCAATAGATCATGTTCCTCTTACGTACTCTTCTATCTCTCTAACTATATAGGGAAGTCCTAGAAGACATGCAATAAATTATGTATTTCATAGCTTTCCTAACACTGTCAGTTAAGCATTTGTTCCCAGTCACTGGGAAGAAATAGAAAGACAAAAACACAGTCCCTATTCTTAAAGCCCATAATCTAATGGAAGAGGCACAATGCATATATATATATGTATATATATATATACATATATATATATATATATGTTTTCTCCTGGAGTTGAGGCTGTGGTGAAGAGAGAAGGAGAAAGGGACCAAATCATGCCTCTCACATAAGATTTGAACACGGTCTTGAAGGAAACCAGAGAGTCAACAAGTAGAAGTGAGTAGGGAGAGCTAGGGGACAGCCAGTGGAAAGGTACAGTTAAGTGGTAGAGTGGAGGACAGTACAAAGTCCATCATTACTGGATCATAGAATCCATGAAGTACTCTATTCATAAGTAAAACATGAGAAAATTGTAAATATAGAAAGGAGTATGATGGTGAATAGTTTTCTTTTTTACATAATATTTCCCCCATTACATGTAAAAATAATTTTTAGCATTCAAGTACCAAATTCTATCATTCTCTCTCCCCTCCCTCCATTCTGAAACAATAAGCTATTGCATGTGCAACTATGTAAAACATTTTCACATTAGTCATTTTTTTGCAAACAAGCAAACCACCTAAAATCTTGAAGACAAATAACTGAGGGAAACTTCTATTTTTTTATTGGGACTTTGGCAGAAATGTGTTGATTTCTAGATCAGAGATAGACAAGCTGGCCGGTATAATATCATGAAAAAAAGATTGGAAAGTCTAATACAAAAATAGCATCACTCAGGAGTCCTATGTGACTCTAAGTTTGGCTAACTGGTGTAGAAAATGGACAGTTTTTCATAGTCATTCATGGTGAGAGTCACTCCAACAAGAAAGATAGAGAACTGAGAATGCTGGTTATGTAGGTGTAAAGGTTGTTAGCTGCTGTAGGCATGTGAAAATAATTAAAACTTACTCAGTCTTATTGCTTTCTAATGTTATCTAAATCTGGAGATGGGGGCTCTTAAGGGTATTTGTTTAACTGTCTTATACTCTGTAATTTGAAAGAGTTATAGAGGGAGAAACGCATGAAGGGCTCTTTTCCTGTTTTACCACAAAGTGCTTTTCTGGTAGAAGTTTGAAGTTGATGAGATTAAAGCAGAAACCCCTGTTGAAAAACTAAAAAAAATTCTATGTTTAGTAGTGTCTGACTCTTTGAGATCCCATTTAGGATTTTCTTAGCAAAAATAATGGAGTGCTTTGTTATTTCCCCTCCAACCCATTTTACAGATGAAGAAACTGAGGCAAGCAGCTAGTAAGTGAGGCTAGATTTGAACTCAAGTCCTCTTGACCTAACACTTTATCACTGGGCCCCCTAACTATTCTAATATTTTAAGGTTTGTAAAAAGCTTTTAATTCATTTAATCCTCACAACAACCCTCTAAAGTCAGTTCTATTATCTCCATTTTTTAGTCATGTCTGATCCCATATGGGATTTTCTTGGCAGCGATACTTGAGAGCTTTGCCATTTCCTTCTCCACCTCACTTTACAGATGAGGAAAATGAGGTATTTTCTCCAGTTTGTACAAGTGATTCATAATTTGGCATAATTCCATCACCAGTAGCTGAAATACATTATTTTACATAGGTAATTGTTATTTAGAAAACATTTATCAATTTTACAGTGAAAAGGGAAAAACAGTTGAGTTTTTTTAATCTTCAAAGTAGTATTCTTCTTGATGTGCCCTCTTAACCTTTTTCATTCATGTTCAAAAAACTGACAAGATACTAGACGATAGGAAGCTATCTTATGGTTTTTATGCTTAAATAACTCACGATTTAATTATTTTATAGAAAAGGTTAAGAGGTTCATATTTTAAAAGTACAAAAATTTATATGATATGTCAACCTTTGTAATTCATAGAAATTAGAAGTGCATTATTGGTATGTTTTCTCCACTTCTTTTCCATTGGAAGTGGAATATTAGTTGATTTATGATTTGCAAAGTTTTTCTTCTAGAACAGCCCCACAGGAAAGTTCTGAATGAGTTCAATAGCTCCCTTTTAAGTTCTCAAGTCAGTGTACTCTCTCTCTTTTTTTTTTCCTGAATATACTTGTAAAGACCTTTTTATGGGCAGGTGGGTGGCACCTTGAATAGAGCACCAGCCTGGAGTCTGGAAGACTAATCTTCCTGAGTTCAAATCAGGCCTCAGATATTTACTAGTATTGTGACCCTGGGCAAGTCACTTAACCTTGTTTGACTCAGTTCCTTATCTGTAAAATGAGCTGGAGAAGGAAATGGTAAACCTCTCTAGTGCTTTGACAAGATAGGGTCACAAAGAGTCAAACATGAGGCAAACAAGGTTAAATGACTTACCCAGGGTCACATAGAGAGTGTCTGAGACCAGATTTGAACTCATGAAGATGACTCCAGACCTAGAACTCTGTATGATTCCATAAGTTGTCCTTTCTATGACTTTAGGAAATATTACATGTACTATCAGTGTCCAGTTATATGGGTGGTTGTGGGTGAAAAGAGTTTGCTGCTGTTTCAACAGTTAAGAGTCAGAAGAATGGCTTTATTTAGCAGGAAGAACAGTCAACAGAAATGAAGTTTTGTTCCCAAAGGGGCCCAAGGATTTCAAAGTCCAGACTTGTTAGGCACAGGGATTTCTCCTCTCATGTGTCTTCAAACTAGATTCTATGGAAGTGTGTGCCCACTCTCACTAATGGGAAAATGAAAGTCAGATTTATATGCAATTATTTCTCTTTCTACAAAAACCTTTATATTTTGTGTAATCAAATCAGTCAGTTTCACCAAAGGAGATCCTTTCTAACATTTCCTTATTTGGTCAGAAACTTTCCCTTTTCCATAATAATGAAAAACATTTCTTATGCAACCGTTGGAACTTATTATTGTGATAAAGAATATGAGATGTTAGTCAAACCCTAATTTCTGCCCCACTGCTTTCCATACATATTTCTGAATGGAACACATAGTTCTCTGGTTGGTATAAGGCTGGGGTCTTTGGCATTGGGCATATTGAACAATAAACTACTATATATCTAATATGTATCATTGGTTTCTATTTCTAGTATGTAATCACTATCAAATGTTTTGATGATTATAACTTTGTATTATAGTTTGAGAACTAGTTAGTACTGCTAAGCCCTCAATTTTTTTCATTTTCTTGAGATTTCTTGACCTTTTGCTTCTCTAGATGAATTTTATTGTTATTATCTTTAGATCTAGTATGATTTGTATGGTACTAAATCTAAAATTAAATTAAATAGTATTTTCATTTTTATTATATTAGTATAGCCTGACCCTGATCAATTAATTTCTCTCTAATTATTTGTAAATGTTCCCCCAATGACTGCTTTGACTGCATCTTAAAGGTTTTCTCATTTTCAAATGAAATTACCCTTTATATTTTTGTGATTTAGATTTTGATCAACTAAATCATCAATATTAAATTATTTAGTCCTCATTTAAGTTTGAGTCTTTCCAATTATACTTCATTGATTATGATATTTTGTTGCCCTGTGACCCTTAATAATGTGTTCAATATTTTTACTCTTTTGAATGTTTATGATCTTTTAATGATTGTTTTTATGTCCTAACATATGGTTTTTGTAGAGGTATCATTTATGGCAGAGGAACACACACACACACACACACACACACACACACACACACACACACACACACACACACACACACACACACACACACACACTTTTTTTGATTTACATTCAATAATTCAAAAAAGTATATCACATCTAAATTTTTAAAAATTCTGTTTAGTTTCTTACTTTCTTGCTTTGTTAAAGTTTTCTAAATCTGAAACAGGTAAATTAGAATCTCAAAATATTATAGTTTTCCATTACTATTTATAATGTGGTTAAGTTTTCTTTTAAAAACTTACATATTATACAAATTAGTATACATATATTAAGTACTGATATCATTTCATGATTGTTGCTACCCTTAAGCACCATATTACTTTCCTTCCCATTTTTTATTTATCTGAGAGCATAACTGTTTCCTGTGATTTAAAAAAAAATATAACCTGAAGCATAAAAAGTTCTTCAGTCCCTCAATTTGACTCTTGGTCAATTTCTATGTTTCATGTTTTTATATAAAAACATATTGCTGATTTCAGTATTCTAATCTATTCTATTATCCTCTTGTGTTTTATGGGTGTGTGAATGATTTAAATTTATCCATAAAATAGAAGAGAATCCCATTCATGTTCACTGTTCTGATTGATAATTGTATCCAACATCATAATATTTCATTTTTTTCTCTTTGCCCTTATTCAGTTCATTGTTATAAAGAAAAAGGAGTTAGGGAAAGAGCAAAAATTTTGTAAATATCATAAACTAATGTTGAATTGGTCTAATCCTATTGCTCTCCCCCCCCCCCCCCTTCTTTTTGCTAATCTGGACCAACCTTGATCTTGGCTACTTATGTTTTCTTTTTGATCAACCATCCATAGTTGAAAGTTATTTTCTTGTGACTTATAGAGAGAATCTATTCTCTCCATACTATACTCCTTTCTCACACTCTGTTTTCCTTTTGATTGTAATTCATGTTCTATGCCAATATTGTGTTTATGTGCATGTTCAACTTTTTTTAACCATTTCAGTGGATAAAGAGTGAGATTATTGATGTCTACTCTCCCTTCTTCTTGGTTTATGTGTGTATATATTCATCTCCCCCATCCCATTCATGTGAAATAGTAAGCTCATCTACTTATTCTTCATTTCTTCTATAGTATTTTATTTGCTTTTTTAAAGCTAGCAAAATAAAACAATTGTTTATCTTTATTCCTTCTGAGACCTTTGATGACATTAAAATTCTTAAGGGATATCTTTCTCTTCTTCTTCTTCTTCTTCTTCTTCTTCTTCTTCTTCTTCTAATATAATTACTTTATCATCATTTATTCCCTTCTAATTTTTCATATTATTTACTTTTCTAGATTTCTCTTGTCTCTGGTTTTGCATCTCGAAGTTTCTAATCAACTCTTTTTTTTATCAGAAATCTTGAAAGTCTTCTATTTTAACAAAACTTTTTTTCAATTTTAAGTTATATTTGTTTTTTCAGAGTAATTTATATTTATAAACTTTCATTGTTTACCTCTTGGAATATAGTATTCCAAAATGTTGTCTCCTTTATAGTAGTTCTAAGTCTTCTGTGATCTTGACTATGACTCCTGGATACTTGAATTTGCTTGTTCTGAGGACTTGTCATATTTTTTGCTTTGATATGAAAACTTTGTAATTTGGTTCTAATATTGCTGGATGATTTTTAGCTTCTCTTATATTTTTCCTTTGACATGGAAACTTTGGGAATTTTCTGCAACATTTATTGGTATTTTCAGTTTGGAGTTTTAGGAAGCGATTGATGAAATCTTCCTATTTTCACTCTGCATCCTAAGACATGCAAAATTTTGACTCTAGGATCTGCCATTCCACAAAAGAATCCCAGTTGAAAACTGGATTTTTAGTTGCTTTTTCTGACTAGATAACTCCAATGCTGAATTCTACCCCCCCCCCCCAAGTGAATGCTGGCGCAGGCTGCATTATCATTATTACCTTGATGGTTGAATTAGGGGTGGGGAAAAATAAGTCTCCTTTACCTCACTCATTAAGTGGAATACAGGGAAAGGTGAAGAGTGAGTCTTCAAGGGCTTTTTCAAGAACTGAGTTCATCTTCCATAACTGGCTTTCTAAAATGTAATTTAAGTGGGGACAGCTTACTTATTAGATAAACAATATGGCATGGCTGATTGAAGAGTTGTTACAAGGTGCAAATGGGCCACTTAGAGACTAATGGGGTGCACTCTTATACCTCATTGTCTCTGTTACTTTCCCTTTGCATCCTTTCTCCTTGAATCAATCAGACTAGAGGACTCAATTGATCAGAGCTCTCCTTGATACAGTTGAGTTTGCATTTTTGGATCACAGCTTAAAATAGAGGAACAATATACTCTTGGACAGTGATAGAGTATACCTAATTAGAACTGGCAAAGTATACTATGAGTATAATATTACATATTTTTTTTTGAGAGATGAGAATCTAATTTAAAAAGTTTTTAACTGAACACAGAGTGGGGAGGGGCAATCCAGATACCAGACAGAGGCATCTGATGGAACAGAGGATACAACACCTAGACCAGTATTAGAAAGGCCTACTGATTACTTTAGCATCCTTATCTATAAAATGGGAATAGTAATAGCAGAGTTTTTGTGAGGATCAAATGAGATAATAATTTTAAAGTACTTAGCTCAGTGACTGACATGCAGTAAACACTGTAAATGGTAGCTATCAAAGAAAGCAGTTGATAAAACATAGGGAGGAGAATATTAGTGAAAATAAAAAGGTCAACTAAAGACACAGGAGGCAAATTCATCCTCTTTAGGGAGCTAATGTTCAGGATGAATTGAAGCTGATAAAGAATGCTACAATCCAGAAAGAGCTTTGTTAATGAGCTGGAAGTAAGAGGAAAATCAAAAGGAGGCAGGAAGGGCATCTTGGGAGGGATGGGCCAATGACAAGAGAAAGAGAAAACACAGAAGTAGTCAACTCTTTTTCAAGGAGAATGATTTTCAGAATGATGAAGGATAGAACAAAATAAATTGGTTATATAAAAGCTAAGTTAAACCCAAGGCAGTTAAGAAAATGATATGGGAGCACCTCATTGTCCTCCATGAAATCAAGTCACTAGAACCAGTGAATGATATACAAGAATACTGGAAAGTGATACATGTGATCTCTGAACCGCTGTCAGCAATAATTGAAGGAGATTTTGCAAGACTTGAAAAGAGCAAAATATGTTTCCCTTATTTTCTAATGAGGAAAAAAACTGCTGTTTCCCTATCCTAGCATTCATTTTAGGATAGTCCAAATTATTAGGAAATTTTTATCCCTTAGGTCATCCCTAAATCTTCTCTACTGCAACTTCCAACCATTACTTAGTTTTTTCCTCTGGGGTCAAGTAATAATGATGATAATGATGATGATGATGACAACGATGATGATGATGATAATGATTAACATTTATATAACATTTTAATGGTTGCAAAGTACTTTACATATGTTATCTAATTTAATATTCACAATAACCTTTAGAGGTAGGTAGCCTTATTATCCCTATTTTACAGTTGACAAAACTGAAACTAGAGGAGGTTAAGTGACTTGCCCAGGGTCATACAACTAATAAATGTCTGAGGCAGGATTAGAAATCAGATCTTCCTGACTCCAAAGTCCAATCCTCTATTCACCATAGCATTTAGCCATCTAAGACAAAATCTAATCTCTTCTCTGTTTGATAAGTGAAGGGGCTAGAATTTCTTCAGCAGAAAAAACCCTATGCCAATGCAGATTACTAGTCATATTTAAGCACAATGAAGTTAAATGACATCCTTGGCTAGAGTCCTATAACCTTCAAAATATGTCGACACCTATTTTGACCTCCTATAAATCTTCTCTTTCATATGCTAACATTCTCAGGTTTTTCCACCAGTTTTTATATATAGGACATTTTCAAGGCCCCTAATTATCCTGGTTGCCCTTTGAATTCTCTAGAATTCACTGCACTCCTTAAAATGGGGTTGGGTGTCTGAGGCTGTATTTGGACCTAGGTGCTCCTAGCTCAAGGGCCAATGCTCTGTCCACCACCCAGCCACTGCTACCATTATTACTATTTTATTTTATTTTGGGTCTTTTTTTTTCTTTTTTCTTTTGGTTTTTGCAGGGCAGTGGGGTTTGGGTGGCTTGCATGTCACATGGCTGTGTGATTGTTGGGTGTACAGGCCGGATGTGGGCTTGGGTGCTCATGGCTCCAGGGCTGGTGCTCCATCCATTGCACTGCCTGGCTATTATTTTTTTAATTTTAATTTTTTTCTCTCTCCCCTTTACTTTATCGCTTGAGTCTATATTTATGGGGGAGAGGGGGTATTTCGTTTACTCTTAAACAAGAATATTTTATTATGTATAAAAACATTATTTGTACAAAATGAGAATAAATATTAAAGAAAAAAAGAAAAAAATGCAGTACTCAGAGTTGAGCACAACATTCCAAATGTTTTAGACAAAATGTCTCTCTTAATGCAACCTAAATTTGTAATCATTTTTTGAGGGAGTAGAGGGGTTCCCATATTGTTCTGTCATCTAGTAATAACCCCAGATCTTTTCATACTAATTATCTAGTCAGCTCCCCCATTTTTTTATTTATGGGAGTCTGTTATCTCCTTATTCTTCACTCATCAGTTCATTCTCCCACCTCTCCTCTCCACCTGCCATCTCTCTTCCATCCAAGTAAAAATCTTTGTAGCTCTTACCCTTACTCTTACTTTTATAGGTCTTCCTGGTCTCTAACCATAAGCATATCTAGTTTAGCATGAAAAGAGGAGGCTTAGGGTGAGACTTACTCCAGATCCTCACGTCTCCTGAAAATGGCCCTAGGAGGAGAAATCCATTGTGAATTACATTAGTATGAAAATAGCAGCAGTATTGGAGAGTCATCTTTTTAGGAATGTCCTGAGTCCATTTTTTTCACATATGCCAGCTCCAAAAACTTGGCTTTGTTTTCCACATTAAAAAAACACAAAAACAAAATCTGTATTATTCAACAATATCTCTGCCATAATCATTTAACCACATATTTCTCCAAGGGGTAGAACTGGGCTTAGATTATAACAAGCAGAAACTGGTATTTATGACCTGTGCCTTAACTTGGACTCAGGTACTTCTTTGATAGAAAAAAGAGATTAAGAGCAATTTGAAACTCTATGAATCATTATTATGATTACTATTATCATAAGTCTATTGCCCTAATATCATAGGTCATTATCCAAGTCTATGTGGTAAACTCCATTCATTGCTAATGAGAATTTTCTCACTCTGTGTCTGCTCATCATCTCCACCCAGGTGTCCTATCAGCACCACAAATGCAACATGTCCAATACTGAATTCTTCTCTCTCCCAAACCATGTGTTCTTTCTGACTTCCCTGTTTTCACTAGTAGTAAAATCATCCCAGATACCATAGGCATATTCTTACTTCTCTCCCATCTGCATCCTGAACCAGCCTATTTCTTCACTAATTATATCAGTTGCTAATGATAAAGATGGCCTAAATGTATACAGTACTTTCAGCTTTGCAAAATTCTTATCCAACATGGAAATAACCAAGAAGGAGTCACATTTTTAAAAAGTCCAACTAGAGAAGAGAGGTCGAGGTTGACTATCTATATCAATTAGCTTTTTATCCATATAATATCTCTGTTATACATTTGCTATTTTTCTTCATTTAACAGATGAGAGAAGTTAAGGCACCTACTTATTGTCCAATAATTAGCGTGTGTCTGGGGCAGCATGATGGGGAAGATCACTTAGAATCTAATACTCTACTATAGCACAATTTTTCAAATCCTATCAATTCTTTCTCATCAATAACTCTTGCAACTTTTTATCCCTTTTCTATTCCTATTGCCCTTACCATAGACCTGGTACTTTCATCTAACTTTTTGATACAGCATCCTGACTTGTCTTCCTGCCTTCAGGAATTGCAAGATTTATCAATGCACAAGTCAGATATTGAAGTCATGCTATAAAAACAACAAAAAAGAAAAATTCTCCACTGCCCTACCAAGGCAAAACTTCCTAACCTGTTTCTCAAGCCCCTTGATGATCTGATTCTAACCTAGCATTTTACCTTTTATCCTCCAAGCAAATTGGATGACTCAACATTCCATGAATTTTTCTCATGCTTTTCCATATCTATGGTTTTACCTTGATAGTTCCCTGGTCCATCTCTCCCACCTCCCTGACCACATTGCCACCTATTGAAATCTTATCCATCCTTCCAGTTCAAAATCTGTCTCCTCTATGAAATGTTTCCTGATCTGTCAAGCTGAGAGTGACTCTATCATCTGATGATCTTTCCTTCCACAACACTGTCAACATGTAGTAGGTATTCTCTGGAATGACTATCCTACAGAAGATTTTCAGTTAGTGTTCTAGGGGTAACCTGGAAGGTTATCTTTTCTCTTCTAATAGTGTTATCTTTTTTCTTCTTGAGTCCACATTCTTGATGTGTGTATAGATAATCCCTTTGCCTTAGTTGCCAATGGTTACAGTCTCATTTAACTAAATAACATTATTTAACTTTTATAAAGGAATATATACTTCAAGACACACAAAAACAAAAATTCGAACTTTCCCTCCACCTTTTCAGAGGTATACTTTCCATTATATCACCTTGGTTTTGGGGGAAAGTAGACTCATACTTAAGGCAGTTCACATCCAAATGCAACATCATTGCTGATTTTTTGCCTCAGCTATTCCTGGGTTGGACAGCTAGGTGATAGATCTGGAGTCAGGAGGACCTGAGTTCATATATGTCCTCAGACACTTTCTAGCTGTGTGACCCTTGGCAAGTCACTCAACCCTGTTTGCCTCAATTTCTTCATCTATAAAATGAGTGAAAGGGAAAAAATAGAGGAAACCACTCCATTGAAGAGTATGGCATGTCTGAAGGTCTAAACACCACCACCACTGGACTGGATCTCAAAGGTCATTCCATTCATTTTGGGGAATATCAAAGCTAAGCTGACTGCAAAAACTATTATGGACTCAATTGCTAGATTCCTGGAAGCCTCACTCTCCTGATCTTTTAAAACTTATAAGGACCTTGTGAATCTCCACATTCTTTACTTAAAAAGATAAAGAACAAATACTCACAGCTAAGAACCAAAGCCCATATTCACAGGATCACCTGTTAGCCACAAAAGAAGAGTCTGAGATCCTAACAGCATTTTCTGTCACTATACACCATTATTCAGGAAATAATCATATGAAGGGAAGGGGTCCAAGCAAGAGAAATAGAATTAGGTCAAATAAGGATTTTTTAAATACCCCCTAGTTTCACCTCTGCATGTTGCCAGTCAAAGAAGCTTCTTTGTCTAGAAGTTTCCTGTTCGTATCCTTTCAAAATTTATCAATTGTGTTTTTTACAAATTTGTTTTCTTATAACTTCATATTTGAGAAATGAGACCTTTATCAGAAATACTTGTTGAGTATTGAAAACTATCTTCACATGTAATTGGAAAAAATTAAAAATTAAAAAAAAATTTGTTGCACAATCCCCCCCCCAATTGTTCTGCTTTACTTTTAATTTTAGTTACATTAGTTTTGTTTGTGCAAAAATTTTTTGGTTTTATAAATCAAAATTACCTATTACACATTTTGTAATGCTCTCTATATCTTGTTTGGTCCTAAATTCTTCCCTTATCCATAGATCTGGCAGATAAACTATTTCAATGTTCTCCCAATTCATTCTTTATTTGTGAATCATGTTTGTATAAAGATTGAAGTATACAAAAATTTTTCTTCTTTCTTCCTTCCTTTCTTCTATGACAAGTAAATAAATTGTATTTGAGTGAGAGGTCCTGTGCTAAGTCACCAATCTCACTGTCTCCTCCAGAGCAATCTGGGATCCAGATATGAATCAGGATGACTGGAGATGGCCATAGATGTGAGGCCATCAGGGTTACTTAACTTGCCCAAGATCATACTGATAGTGTGTCAAGTGTTTAAGGTCAGATTTGAACTCAGGTCCTCCTGACTCTAGAGCTGGTGCTCTTTCCTCTGTACCACCTAGCTGCTTATTTTTAAAAAAAAAGTAAGGAGAAAAAAAAAGCTGCTGTCCTTCACATGGTTAATAGATCATATGGATATATGGGGTATTTGAAAGGACTAGCACCTCTGGTATAAGGGCTTGTCAAGCCCTTTGCAGGGATGCTCACCATCTTTGGATGAGCAGCCCCTCATCCAACTCTCCTCTGTTACCAAAAGAAGCTGTAGCACTCAGAATGGTCACACCCCAGTAAAACCTTCTCAGCAGACAGGCTAAACCAGATTGAGGGTAACCAAGAAACCTCAAACTCATCAGTGAGTTAGTGAGAAATCTATCCCAAGTATGTGAAAACTTTCCCTTGTGGAATGGACAGATGAAAACAATTTGTTCTAATAGCCATGAAGGCAGCTGAAGCAGATGCTTTGGAGTGCTTAGAGCTTGGTCAGATATCAAAGATGGCAAGGTTATCTATTCCTTCCTGAGCCTTGGCAGGTAATCTTGATTTTTGTCCTGTCACTGGATTTCCATGACTTTGGAAGAGAGAATGAGGCTGATGACTTAACTGAACTCTGCCTTGCTTAAATCCAATTCACCCATTAGTCAAGACACCAACCATTGATGTCAGTGCACCTCTTCAAAAGTGAAGAATGAATGAGAACAGTGACAGAATATTTACCCATGTTTCAAAGTCTCTCTAGTGGTGTATCCATCACATGTCATCGCAACTCTTCAGAAAATAGTGTCCCCAACCTCTTTCATATGGGGAACAATATCAAGAAGCATTCTCTATATGTTCACAACATTCTATATATCTTGTAGGGGATGGGCTCATTAGCCTGCACAAAATTTGCAATAAGTTTTGGACTTCTCTTAATTCACAGAGATCCTAGTTTGAATTACAGATATATAAATTTATAGAGGCTTTGTACTCAGAGCCTTTGGCTAATTGTATTTACAAATGAAAAGACTAGAAATGCAGCTTAACCAGGGAAGGATACAGTGACCTTGTCCCTTCAGCTATTGTCCCTGCAACTTCTCCCCACCCACTCATTTACAGAGGTCACTTAAGGTTTGAGATCTGGGGAACCCTGAAACCTAGGGACTAATTGGTAGTAATTGAACACATAATCATTTCCTAATAAGATTTATAGTCTAACCTTAAAAGATTAAAGTTAGGTGGTATATAGATTGCTTATCATTCTATCAGGAAATTCCCTAGAAATTCTCCTAGAGCAATTTGACCTCTGACCTAGGAACCTAGTCCAAAGAAAAGAGTAAAGCCAAGGACCTTAACTAGCTTGAAAGACCCTATCTTAATTTTAAAGAGTTTGGTATAGGACTGAAGATTTAAGACCAGAGAAATGAAAGGCTTCAGTGTCCAAGGGTCTTATGTGAGTAGGGCAGTAGAAGACAAAAAGAGACCTTTTTTTTTTGGTCACAGTCAAGGATTTCTGTGTTTTCTAAGAGAGCTGGGGAAAATATATGGGAATTATGCTAAAACACAAAAGAGCAAAATAAAACAATAAAACATGGCAGCAACAAGAGCTAGACAAGGATTTCAGATGAGTCAGAAACTGGAGGCAGCAGAAATTCCATCTGGCTGAGTAGAACTCAGTGATGCAACCAGCAAAGAAGCATCTGGCAGATCATGGCCAGTGAAACAGTGTCTGGTTGAAGGACATCCAGAGGAGTCATGCCACAGGAGAAAGGAAAAGACCAATGAGAAGTAGTATGCTACTAACATTAGAACACATCGGTGACCCAGGAGCATCACTGGAATTATTTGTCCCTCTTTATGCATGCCCTACCTATTCATATTCCCTAATGTGTATCACTAAACATTTGAGCCCTAGACAATGTATTTTCTGTGTTTAAACCTTCATACATGTGCTTTGTCCACACATGCTCCTTACATGACTTCTACCACAAAGGTTTCCTAAATGTGCCCATTCTTCCTACTGCTGTTGCGTAGCATATAGGAGGATGCTCTTTAGGAGCTAGGGAGGAGGATGTTTTGTTTTTATTTTTCTTACTATGGCATTTTGTTAAATGTTTTTATTTTAAACTAATAATACCCTATGGATGATTACTAAAAGTCAATACCTTAGTGGGGGCCCAAAGTGCTCCTTGAAAACAGAGAAGTCATTCCTAAGTTATTTCCCTTGAGGTTGGACAATAAATGCAAAATATATTGTGGGAGCTTATCTGGAATATGAGAGAATATTTCATTTTCAGTTAAACAAAAATGCTTAATTCTTTTTTTTTACAAATATTACACATCTTTGGAGTTTGTTTGATTTTCTTTTCTTTTGAAAAAAATCTACTAGAATGGTGATGAGATAGAGTAACTCCTCTATACATCAATTTGAAATATTCTATGTACTGAATGGATCCACTGGAGAAATTTTGTCTGGAATTCCATTTGGATTGTTATATGTCTTGCATAGATCCATTGGAATAATTTTTACTCAGAACAGTGTGATTTCCCACCTGAGGGTAAAAGACCTTATGTTTCAAATCCTTACTGGGAGAGTGCCAAGTACCTTGGGAGCTCATTGGAAAAATACTCTGTGTCTGCGGGAGAAACAATGAAAATAATCTTTCTTTTTCTTTCATCATTTTTTGGTTGTTGTTATCTGTATTTTTTATTTTTTTCCCTTTCCTAATTATCATGGGTTGGAGAAGGCTCTTATAAGAACCTAAACATAGAGTAACCAACCTATGGATACTTTTGAAAACATCATTTATTTGTTGAATTTGTATAATTATTTGAAGGTGTGCACAATTTCTTGGCCTACAAATTATGGGAGGAAGGGAACTTCAAAAAAGACAGTTTTTAGGATTGTCCCAAAACTATAGCTATTGAAGAATGCTGGAGTGTCCCTAGGCCCTCAGAATACTATAAATGATGGTGAAACTGGGATTGATCATTAACTAATGTGCTCCCAAAGCTCAGTTTTCCCTTGGGAGGAAAGCATATTTGTACAGGAAGAAAGTAAGAAGAGTAAACAAAGGAGTCACTGAAAAATCTGATGCTTTCTCCCATTCGAACAGATAATATTGCAATGTATGGATCTAAGTGGAAGGATACCTTCTATGGAGTTAGACTACACACCTTTCTGGTTTCTTCTTCCCCATCCCCAAGGGAATAAAATATGGTGACTGTCTGGAGAAACCCATGACTAGTAGGGAATGCTGCTCCTTGACTGTTGTGATTCCCTCCACTTCAAGGTCTCCCCATTGCAACCCCTTCTCTGTGCTGGTCATCTCTATAGTCCCTACTCTGGAATTCTTTTTCTGCCCTCCTTCCAAGGCACCTACACTGAAGTACTCTGTGTATCATTCCTTTGGGTCTTGTTCTCATTTATCTACTGAAGTTGGAAAACTAAGTGATAAACTAATCCCCAGTGGTTTTGCCAAGCCAGTCTATACAATGATTGAGAATCCATGCATGAGGTCTTTACAATCAATACCAGTAATGTTTGGGTTTCCATTGTGAAAGATTTCACATGTTTGCTCTTTGTTTGGCCCTGATAGCAGATACAGAATTAGAAGTTGGAAACATTGTGGATCAATTCATAATTTTATCTGAGTCTAAATAGATACTTATTTATATTTTTAAAAAATAAAATAAAAATTTTGTTTAAATCACCTAGGAGATAGTTTACAAACATATATATATATATATATAGATATATATATAGATATATATATATATATATATATATATATATATACACACATATATGTTTGTGTATGTATATACATAAAATGTGTATGTATACACCCATGTTTATATTATCCTTAAACTTGTCTTTATATCTCCAGATACTGTGTTGGTGAGTGTTCACTCAGTGAATTGCTCAAGTCAGAATCTTCACCTATGACTGATTGATCCTGAGCAAACTTGGCAGGACTACTCTGCATGGGACTATCACATTTCTTAAGTGAATTTGATATGTCTGATTGGTTTCATACATTTATGTTGCATCTGTTGAGAAAATGTTTTATAGCAGATGAGAATAGCTACCATTATGTTACCATACTATGGTAAATATGGCAAGTCCTCATTAGCCAAAATACCCATGAATTCCTCTCAGTTCATGATGTAACCAGAGGCAGGAATTAACTAGGAAAAAAAGCAATGTGTACCTATCTTTATTCACACCTGCCTATAAGATCAGTCATATGAGCTGATAAAGTTTATCGAAGGAGAAAATTCTCTTCACTTTAGGAAGTATAGAAAAGTTAAAAAAAGTAATGGCTTTATGAATTAAGTTTTTCTAGGCCTCAATGTTCTTCTATGTAAAATGATTGGGTAGACTACATGACCTCTACGATACTTTCCAGCTCTAAATCTATTATCATTACTAGCTTTCCCTACTTTTTTTTTAAAAGCATGCTTCCATCTACTATGTATTTTATACTACTACTTGATATAGGTTAGGGCTGACCAGGATGATCCCCTGGTTGTTTAGATTCAATATTAGAACCTAATGAGATATCTGTAGTCCACATGGAAGTTAACTAAAGGAGATTTAGTTAGACTTTGCAGGGGAAGGATATTCAACAAGGATATGCATTAAGGATGCCATATTGATTCACCTTAGTTTAGCTTCCTGACTCTGAGGTGCCCATGGAGGTCTATGGGTTAATTATCAGAGAGGAGTCTTTAGTGTCTTGAGTCAATTAAGTCTCAAGGAAAACTTCAATACCCTTTAAGGAAAATAACTAGTCCAGCCCAAATGATAGGGGACCATAGAAATAATCATCATACTACAACTTTTTATGTTGCCCACTTTATTCTGTCATGATGGACACACTTAATTGCATATTATTTAGAGTGTTGAACTTGGAGTTGCTCAAATGTTTTAAAATTGGATTTTTGAATGGAAGCCATTAAAAATGGAAATGTTATCTTTGAGAAATCGTAGAACTGATGTCAGGCTAAGAAAGAACTTGACTGAATAGAAGCTACCAGTTCTTATATTAGGTTCAAATCTTGACTCTGACACACACTATCTCCCCTGTGCAACTGTGGACAAATCACTTAAACTTATCTGTAATTGAAGAAAATTGGGTTAGGTAATGTTTAAAATCTCTTCCAATATTAATTCCTATGATCCTTTAATCCATATTCTAGCCTTCATCTCCAATTCCCATCTTACCTTCTTTTCTCAGGTATACAAATATAAACACATAACACCAAAAAGACTGCTCTCCTCCATAACCTTTATAATTACCTATTAATATGAGCATTGAGAATGTTCTGTTGTATGGGTATCTGGTAGATGAGGATACTGATTATAGAGACAAAGAGTCTTGATTTAAATCTCACTTACCTCATATGTGACTATGGACAAATTGCTTTGGACCTCAGTTTCCTAATCTGTAAAAGGGAGAACATTAGACTACAGGAGCTTAAAGGTCTCTTCCTGCTCTTTATGATATTATAATCTCTTCTGCTATGGCACCTGGGCAATTGTCCTCTCCCCTCTTCACCCGACCCCCCTTCTTGCTACCTTTGTCCCACTTGGTTGGTCCCTCTATGATGTGACAAAGTAGAAGCTTTCTGCTAATCAGTGCCTACCATGGATTTATTCAATATGCTTCAAGGAATCCTCTGTAATCACTTTACAGCTAAACTTCCCTGCATTTGGGATACTTGCCATAGTCCCAACTGTCCTGATCCCTAGAGGAGGAAGCCTCAGTCTCACTTTCCTAGGATTAGCCTAAGGGTCAGTTACATTCCTGAAAAAAAAATCCCATTCTTTTAATTTTCTTAACTCTAAGACGGGGAATAGACCTGTATGTAAGACAGCAAGCTAGCAGCCTGGGAGAAGAGTACCAATGATTAAAAGACTGTGGCATTTCAAATAGTTACCTAAACTGCCCTGGTTCTGGGATTCCAATTTCCCTACAGAGGATGGGGATTGCCAGGGAGAAACTCCCTTTCACCCTTTTCTCCTCACAGTGATTCATTTCTACTACAGCTATTGAGATCCCTAGAGGAAGGCTGGAAACAAAGAGTTCCCTTATTCTACCAGACCTTGGCCCTTCTCTAGATTAACTCAGCTCCCCAGATCCTCACCCACCTATTCTATGTCTATTCCTGATTTGAAGAGTGGCAGGAGAGGAAGGGAATTTGGAGGTAGAAGCAGGAGATTATGAAATCCTTCCTGATTTAAACTCTGCTCCTATACTGTCATTAAAATCCTCCCTTTTCTTATCTTACTTTCTTACCTTTACTCATTCTCATGTTCATTCTTTTTTATTCTCTTCCCTTTATTTTCCTGTCTCTCTCTTATTGTCATCCCTTCTTAGAAGACTTTTCTTTCACACTGGGGATTCTAAATAGATTTTTATGTCACAGAGATATAAAGAGATATATGCGTGCGTGTGTGTGTGTGTGTGTGTGTGTGTGTGTGTGTGTATTTGTGTTGGAAATGTGTGTGTTCAAGCTTATATATTTGGGTATGAATGTGAATGCATTGTGTGAGTATATGTGTTTTTGTGTGTGCATGTACATGTGTGTGGGCATGGGTGTGGGTGTGGGTATGTGTGTGTGTGTGTGTTTGTGGGTAGATGACCCAGAAGTCAGGTACCGCAGACCTATGGAAATGCTCCAGACAGAAGAGCTCTCAGTTTCTGACATTTCTCAGACAGGAGATCAATAAGTGGGCAGGTCTTGAAAAGCAGATGATGTCCTGAATAGTCCCTGGGGAAACCTTGGGGACTGTCATAGCAAGGAAAGAACATCTTAGGGAGGGAAAAGAGAGGAAAGCACAGATATCCTCATTATAGAAGACAAGTGGAACTGAGCACTCTGGGAAGAAATAAAGGAGAGATATGTGTTTTATTCTCTGTCCCATTCCTTCACTATCTTCATTAACAATATCATTTACAAAAACTTTTAATGCATTAATAACCATGATTTGTGCCTAGATGTTTTTGATGGGGCCACTGACATACCATATTTGTAATCAATATGAGACCCAAGACTGAGTAATCAGAAGGGCATGATGTAGCATGATGCTTCTCAGAGATATTTCTCTCTTCTCCCCAAAAAGGTCTTAACAGGGAATGAAGATACATGGTGAGCACTTACTAGGTCAGGTCTTTCCTAGAAAGAACAAGTTTTTCCCCTTCTATCAAACAGTAATCTACTTCTGGTTAGCTTTGCCCAACTGCTCTAAGGTCTATTCTCTGAGACAAAACAGAAATGGAACCCCTCTTTTACATAATAGTTTTTCAAATATTTAAAACTTCCTTAACCTGGGTTAAATCTTCTCTTCTTCTAGCGAAACACTCATTTCTTGAACTAATGTTTGTATAGTTTAATTTTGAAGCCATTCACCATCCTATCTGCCTAACTTTGGATACTCTCCAAAAATGCAGTTCTCAGACTGAACACAATACTCTCAATATATTATTACCAGACCAGTGTACTGCAGGTCCATAGCTTCTTTAATCCTTCCTTGGGTTATGCATCTCTAAATGCAACCTAAGTCCCCATAATCTATTTGGAGAGTGAGTGGGAGTATATATCACACTTCTAAGTCTCATTAAGCTTGTTGTTCAATAATTTCAGAGCAGTCAAAGTCTCTGACTTCATTTGAGGTTTTCTTGCCAAAGATACTGGAATGGTGTGCCATTTTTCTTCTCAAGTTCATTTTACAGATGAAGAAACTGAGGCAAACATAGTTAAGTGCTTTGCCTAGGGTCACCCAGCTAGTAAGTGTCTGATTTGCCAGATTTGAGCTCACAGAGATGAATCTTCCTGAATTGAAGCCTGGCACTCTATCTGCTGCATCATCTTGCTTAAATTCTCTAAATCTCAAATCTGAAGTTGCAGAATTTTTCAAATGAATTGTTCTCATCATATTTTTCCTACACTGTACCTATAGTTATTTTTAAGTCAATTAAAAGAGTTTGTATTAATCCCTGTTAAATTTCATTTTAATAAAATTTAACTGAAATTTCTAGTCTGTCAAAAAGTTTTAGATCCTAACTGCCATTTCACATGTGACCTATCCTTCCTAGGCTGGGGTCATGGGCAGATCTGATAATCACAAATATTTGTCCAAGAACAAATCCCTAGAAAATAATATTAGATACCTCTTTCCAAGTTGACATCAGAAATTCATGTCAGGGGCAGCTAAGTGGCACAGTGGATAGAGCACCGGCTCTGGAATCAGGACTACCTAAGTTCAAATCCAGCCTCAGACACTTAATAATTTCCAACTGTGTGACCTTGGGCAAGCCACTTAACCCCATTTGCCTTGCAAAAACCTTAAAAAAAAAGAGGGGTGGCTAGGTAGTACAGTGGATAGAGCACTGGCCTTGGAGTCAGGAGTACCTGAGTTCAAATCCGGCCTCAGACACTTAATAATTACCTACCCATGTGGCCTCGGGCAAGTCACTTAACCCCATTGCCTTGCAAAATCTAAAAAAAAAAAAAAGAAAAAAAGAAAGAAATCCAATGTCTATTCTGTGGATCCAGTCACTCAACCTGTTCTGAATATAGCTGACTATACTATTGTCTATCCCCAAGGATAGCATGAGATACCTTATCAATGTTTTTATATAATGTTTGTAAATTATATATGATTGTGTGCGTGTGTGTGTGTGTGTGTGTGTGGTATGTGAGAGAAAGAGAGAGACAGACAGACAGAAACAGAGACATAGGAGATCTTATACCATTGTCAAAAAAGGAAAAGATGCTAGTCTGTGTGATCTATTTCATACTGGGTCTTTGTGATCACTGCTGTCTTTTGTAGATTTTCCTAGATTACTCCCCTTATCTGCAGTGGATAGAGTATTGATCTTGGAATCAGGAGGATGGAAATTAAATCCTGACTCAGACTCAGACACTTGACTCTTAGTAGTTATTGGGACTCTGGGCAAGTCACTTAACCCTGATTGCCTGGCATCCAGGGTTATTTCCAGGCATCCTGATTCTTATTTGGCCACTGGGCCCAGATGACTCTGGAGGAGAAAGTTTAGCACAGCATCCTCTCACTCAAATCCAATTCATGTGCTTGACGTGGTATCACATCCCTGATGCTGTGGTCTTCTTTGAAAGTAAAGGACAAACATTAGTATAATACATTTCATAATTTTTCCAGTAATCAAAATCAAGCTTATTGGCTTCTAGTTTTCTGAATTTCATCTTCTTCTCTGTACATCAAGACAATATTTACTCTTCTCCAGTTCTATGGCACTTCTACCATTTCCCACAAGTAATATCTGAATAACATTTGTAAGGGCTCACCCAGAATTGTGTAGTTGGTATTGTGGAAAATGGACTATCTCAGTAGTATAGCTTTATGCTACTAGGCTAAATTGATTTTTGGAGATATCTAGGCTATATTGATATGAGATCAAGGAAACCTTTACTATCTCTGCACAAGGATGCTACAACAATAGCTGCAATCTTGGTCCTTATTGGGTCTTGCTGACAATGATGATAATATCAATACGTATCTCACACTATTATGGTTCTAACAATTAAAAACCACTGCTGGGTCCCAGAAGCTGGAGAACTGGAGGTACCTATCAAGTACCTAGGTTTTCTGACCCAGATAAGTTGAACAATTTTGGAGGTCCTTTAGTTTTAGGCTAAGGAGTTTTCATTTTATTGGGTGTGGAAAGAGGAGTGGAGATTTAAAGTCTTTCCAAAGGAAAGTGACAAAATGAAAAGTGTTTTAAAACTAATTAGTGTAAAGAGTGGATTAAGGAGGGGGGGAGTGTACCTCATGAGAGGATATTATAATTATCCATGTATGAAGTCATGAAGATTTTGACTAAGGAAGCAGCAGTGGAAATAGAAAGAAGGAAATCTATGAAGGACATTACCAAAGTAAAATATGACAGCCTTTACCAACTGAGTGGATTTAGTGAGTGGTGAGGGAGAGTAGCTAAACATTTATCTAGGGTTTTTAGCCTTAGTAACCTTTTTTTTAGAAAGATTTTATTTATTTTGAGTTTTACAATTTTCCTCCCATTCTTGCTTCCCTCCCCCCACCCCCACAGAAGGCATTCTGCTAGTCTTTACATTGTTTTCATGTTATACATTCAACTCAGTTGAATGTGTGATGACAGAGAAATCATATCCTTAGGGAAGAAAAATAAAGTATGAGATAGCACAATTACACAATAAGATAGCAGTTTTTTGTTTTTCTAATTTGAAGATAATAGTCTTTGGTCTTTGTTCAAAGTCCATAATTCTTTCTCTGGAAACAGATGGTGTTCTCCATTGCAGATATCTCAATATTGTCTCTGGTTGTTGCACTGGTAGAATGAGCAAGTCCATCAAGGTCGATCACCCCCATGTTACTGTTAGGGTGTACGATGTTTTTTTGGTTCTTTTCATCTCACTCAGCATCAGTTCATGCAAATCCCTCCAGGCTTCCCTGAATTCCCATCCTTCCTGGTTTCTAATAGAACAATAGTGTTCCATTACATACATAAACCACAGTTTGTTTAAGCCATTCTCCAATTGAGGGACATTCACTTAATTTCCAATTTTTTGCCACCACAAACAGGGCTGCTATAAATATTTTTGTACAAGTGATGTTTTTACCCTTTTTCATAATATCCTCAAGGTATAGACTCAGTAGTGGTATTGCTGGATCAAAGGGTATGCATATTTTTGTTGCCTTTTGGGCATAATTCCAAATTGCTCTCCATAAAGGTTGAATGAGTTCACAGTTCCACCAACAATGTATTACTGTCCCAGATTTCCTGCATCTCTTCCAACATTGATCATTGCCCTTTCTGGTCATATTCAGCCTTAGTAACCTTAAAGGATCATGGTACCTATATTATCTAACCATTGAACCCAGATGGTTCCTGAGGAAAAAGTGAGTCTGCTAACTTTGCATAAACTTCCCTCACTTAAATCCAACTCATTTGCAAGTAATGGAACACCTCCCTGATGTCATGATCTTTGAGACTGAAGGACAAATAACAGCCACAACCCTAGTAGAATAAAGAATTTTAAAAGGAGAGGCATTTAGAGGAAGAATGTTGACCCTGAAGTATAATCAAAACCACCAGTAGGAAGGTGTGTCTGCTTATCACTAGTTTAAAAGTCAACAATACAGATGTGCTGGTATCCTCTGTCTCTCAATGATTTTGTAACACTATCACAAACAGATGCCTCATACTTGTGCATGTTTACTTGTTTCATTTTACAGACAATTACACTATGTTTTTTTTTATCATGGAGAATATAATTGGAAAAAAGCATAGTTAAAATAAAAATTTTTTGGTAAATTTCAACATTAGCCAACTTAACAAGACATAATTGTGTAACCACTGTTATAACTTAATTTCCATTTCATTTACATAAATCTGCTGTTTTAACCAACATAGTATAATGGAAAAACACTGGACTGGGAGTCAAGAAACCTGGGTTCTAGTCCTAGATTTGCTACTAACTAGTTTTGTCACAGACAGAAGACATTAAAGAATAAATGAATGAAAAATTATTTATTAAAAGTCAAATGAGGGTGGCTAGGTGGTGCAGTGGATAGAGCACTAGCCCTGGAGTCAGGAGTATCTAAGTTCAAATTCAGCTTCAGACACATAATAATTACCTAGCTGTGTGGTCTTGGGCAAGCCACTTAACCCCATTGCCTTTCAAAAACTAAAAAAAATAAAAATACAAAAAAGTCAAATGGAATGTCAATAGAAAAATGAAGACAGTTCTTGCTCTCGGGGAGCTCACACACACACACACACACACACACACACACACACAGTGAGCTTTTAATAAATATTTTTTGATTGACTGACATATTAGAGGTCTCAACTGGAAGTCTACTTGAAAGGCACCATTTTCTATAAGGTGCAGCAGCAAATCTGATGGTAATGCACTTTTTAAAATGTCATTTCCAACTGATAAAAACTATACCTATTTCTAATGTTGAACCATTTGACAATGCCAAGGATTTTGCTGTTTAGAACCTTCTTTCCTGAGTCTTCGGCAGCTGTGAGTGATGAGGAGAGGGTACCACAAATAACAATTATGTCATAGGAAATGATTCACTGGATTTTAGCAATGGGAGCTTAGGAGTAGAGCACCGCTATTCCCAAGGATCTGGGACTCAGGGTCCTAGACTGTCTCCATTGATGTTTGAGCGGAAATGCTGGTGGTCAAGGAATTGTTAGAGGTTCAACTCTTCTGGCAAGTTACCTAATGTCTCTCCTGGGAAGGTTTCAAGGAAGAGGCAGTATTTGGGTTGGACACTAAAGTATGGGCTAAAATTCGGTAGACAGAGAGGGAAGATATTCCAGGCACTAGATAGGTGAATAATATGAAATTTAGTCTGGTCAGAAGATATAGGATATGTTCAGCCATGTTGTTTGATTGTGGCTTGGTCTAGAAGCTCCATGTGATTCACTATGAGGAAAGATAATATGAAAAAGCTGTAAAGGAGGACTGATATCAGGCATCTAAGGACTTAGAATACTGATCAGAAAAATGTAAACTTCACTCAATGGGTGATAGGGAGTCACTGAGGTTTTTTAAAGAAGAATTAGAGGGGCGGCTAGGTGGCGCACTGGATAAAGAACTGGCCCTGGAGTCAGGAGTACCTGGATTCAAATCCGATCTCAGATACTTAATAATTACCTAGCCGTGTGGCCTTGGCAAGTCACTTAACACCATTTGCCTTGCAAAAAAAAAAAACCTAAAAAAAAGAAGAATTAGAGAGGGGCAGCTAAGTGGATAGAGCACCCTGGAGTCAGAAGGATCTGAGTTCAAATCCTGACTCAATCACTTAATAATTACCTAGCTGTGTAACCTTGGGCAAGTCATTTAACTCCATTGCCTTAAATAAATAAAAAATTAAAAAAAATAAGAATGATAGAATCAAATCTGTAAATGACAAGGATTGTTCTAGTAGTTTAATAATGCTAGGGAAATGGAGGGGAGAAGGCCTATTTGGAGGCAAGTACAACAGACTAAGCAATTAGGACATGTTATAGAACAGTAATTGAGAGAAAAAGGTTTGAGAAATCTTGGAGAAGGGGAATTGACCTGCTAGTCAAATGTTTGCTAGTTATTTTGTAGAAACAGGTCAGGGATGCTAGCCATGATGGAGAATGAGTTTTTGGACTTTGAGAAAATAAATGTTTCTAACTTTCAACCAATAAAGTCTTCTGATAAGACTGTGGATGTTTGTCGGAGGAACACTAGCCCACACAGAGCTGGAGACATATCTCTTCAGCTTTGAGATTTCTCATCTCCAAAATTTATCTCCTGGTCTCAAAAAATAGAGCATTAAAAATACAAAAACAGAAAACAAAAGAAACCCCAAAAAGTCAATTTTAACCCCACTCAGGCCAAGTCCTCTTCTGGCTAAAGCATTCTAGAATGATTCAGGCTGGTGTAAAAGCCACTGGGAAAACAAAAATAGCTTAACCTTGCACTTCTTTGAATCTCTTCCAAACCTAACCCATATTGACCTCAGTCAACTCTCCTCCCTATTTCTGAACCCCCTTTCCCTCTTATTCTTGGGTTTCTGGGCCAGCAAGAATACTGACTGCTGACTGTGCCAGGAGAACAGAAAGAGGCAGAAGGATTCAGGCTCTGTTCATTTGGATGCTACAGCCTTGCTATTTAAAATGCTATCAATATTATCCTGGTGTGTGTGTGTGTGTGTGTGCGTGTGTGTGTGGCATGTGGTGTGTGTGCTTTGTATACACATTTTACTTTGCAAAGGCCATCCTCTACTCTCTTCCATGTTTTATTAGCTGGAAAGAAAATGAGACCAAAATGACCATCCTTATTCTGCTCCAGCTCCAGCCCCCAGAATGTGTGAGCCTGACCTGGAGTCCAATAAGGACTTATCTCACCAGGGCACAGTTAAGGATGCATTAGTCAAAGCTTGCTAAATGCCTAGAAACCAAGAACCGCAATGTAATTATTGTTCACGGAGTGAAATGTAGGCTCTTGCTTATGACATCATGCTATTCAAACTGGGCTTTTGATGATTATTTGTTTTCCATGGGAACTGGGACTGCATTTCCCTTCCCAATCAGAAGCTGGTGTATGCTTTCAGTAAATGCCTATGAGAGCTCTGGGAAGGGGAAGGAAAGGGAGAGGAGGAGAAGAGTGGGGTGCATGGAAGAAGAGAGGAGTGGGATTGGGAGAGTTGAAGAGAAAGCCTGTTTGACTTTTAAAGCCCTTTACAACTTGCTCCCAACCTATCTTTTCCACCTCCAGTAATAATTATTCTTTCCCCAATTGCACAATCTAGGCAAACCGGACCTCTCTCTATCTCACACACAGGCTCTTCATTTCCAATCTGCATACAGGTTCTCAGTCATGCATGAAGCTTACTCCCTCTAGGCTTCTGCCCTAACTTCCTTCAAGAGGCAGCTCAATTTGTTGTTGTTATTCAAGCATTCAGTAGTGTCTGACTGTTTGTGGACCATATCACTCCAATGCTGTCCATGGGCTTTTCTTGGCAAATAAACTGAAGTGATTCGCCATTTCCTTCTCCAGTGGCTTAAAGCAAACAGAGGTTAATTAACTCACCCAGGACCCACATAGTAAGTATATGATTCCGAATTTGAACTCAGGTCTTCCTGACTCTAGGCTCAGAACTCTATCCACTGAAGCACCTAGATGTCTCCACAGCTCAGCTATTATCTACTAATTGAAGTTTTTTCTGATTTTTCCAGTTGCTAGTGCCCCTCCTCCCAATTGATCTTGGACTATTTTTGTATTTATTCTGTATATGAATAAGCAAATGAATGAATAATTTACCAAGTGTGTTCTAAGTCCCAAACACAGTACTGGAAAGACAAATTTGAAAAGCACGACAGTCTCTGCTCTCAAAGATCTCACATTCTAATACAGACGACAATACATAAGGGAGGATTCAACTTTCAATCCAATAGAAATACCCCATGGATCTCAGCGTTTGGTGACAAAGAAGACAATAATGCTTTTTTAATGTCATTTTCACTGATAAAATCATATCAGTTTTTGATGTTGAACCTTTCAAAATCATTCTCAAGGTTTTTGGGTTCAGGGTGCTGGGCTTTCTCCATCAGTTTCTGAGAGGAAATCAAGGTCAAAATGATAGTGATGGTTTAACCTCCCTGGTCCAGGATTCTTGCTTTCTCTCTCTCTTTCAAGGTACCCTGAGTATATTCTTATACATACTTGTTTGGAGGTATGGATGGATGTTATACTTACATGCATATATGTATGTATGTGTATATAATTTCATATATAGTTATACACATATATACATATATAACCCCTCCCTCTTTCTCCATGTATATCTTCAAGAAACTGTACCACCCACAGTAACCACACCTCTAGTAAAACTGCCTTGACTGATGAACTAAACCAAGCTGAGAGTAGGCCAATAGGCCTCAACTATTAGTGAAGATAGACTGGAGATGGATCTCCAGTTGTCCTGATTCATATCTGGCCACTGGACCCAGATGGCTCTGGAGGAGAAAGTGAGGCTGGTCATTTAGCACAGCACCACCTCACTCCAATCCAATTCATGTGCTTGTCATGGCATCACCTCCCTGATGTCATGGCCTTCTTCAAAAATGAAGGACAATCATCATCATCATCAGTCAGCGAATTAAGAGTCTGTTGACCCCGAGAATGTGAAGACTTCCCCTGGCAGAATGGGCAGCTGAAAATAATTGTTTCAACAGTCATAAAAGCAAGTGAAGTGTTTAGAGCTTGGCCAAACATGGAAGATGCCAAGATGATCCACTGCACCCTGGACCAACATCAGTCATCTTGATTTTTGTCCTGCCACTGGATATCAATGATTCTGGATGAGAAAGTGAGGCTGAGTTGCACAAAGACATCGATTGTTGACTGTCCAACTCTACCTCCCTTAAATCTAATTCATGCACAAGTTAAAACATCACCCATCACATTGAGATCCTCACTGATCCTCTTCAAAAATAAAGGATGAACATTTAAATATGTGTGTGTGTGTGTGTGTGTGTGTATGTTCACATACATATATATGCTGAAAATTTCATAAAGACTTTAGAGATATTCTGCATATATTATCTCCCCCAATAGAATGCACATTCTTTAAGAACCCAGATTCTTTCTTTCTCTTTTGATCTTGGTCTCCCCAATGCCTAGGAAAGTGCTTGGCATATTGTGGACTCTTAATAAATGTTTGTTAATTAATACAGGAAGAATTGTCTATGATTTTTTGCAGGTGTGAGAAACCTATTGAAATAAAATAGAAAAAAGAAGACGTGTGCAGAAAAGACAAACTTTGTCAAGAAAATATTAGTAATAATAATGATATTTATATACTGTCTAACACTTAACAAGTTCTCAGAAAAATCTTGGAGGTATATACTATTATTATTCCTGTTTTACAGTTGAGAAAACTGAGGTTGAGATAGGGAAAGCACACTCAGGTCATATAGCTAGTAAAGGTCAAAGGCTGAGTTTGAACTCAGCTCTTGACTCTAAAGTGGTCCTCTATCTACTAAATAGCTGTCTCCTGATCAAGAGGAAAATTGCTAATGAAAATTGCCTTGATATAGTTCAGGAAATTAAAAGTAAAATATAATGGTGATATCCGATAGTTTTATGATACTTTAAGGTTTACAAAACTCTTGATGTAAGGAGCTGATTTCATGTGATGCTATATGAGCATTTGGTTTGGCGGGGGAGAAGGTGGAGTTGCAGAAATAGTATTTTCAAATTCAACAGAAAAATGATTTCTTTTTTGGTTTTATCAGCAAAGTCTTTTATTTTGTTCAAAATGTAACATCATCTGTTATAATAAGAAAATAGATTCTACTCTTTAGAGATAGAGTACAGGCCTTTTCCCATCTTCCATTTGTCTTCAATAGCTTCCAAGAGCACTAACAGGATTCTGGATGCTATTCCAAGTTCCTGGAGGGCATCAAAGATTTGCTCTTACTGGGAGGTCAGGAAGGGTTTTCTATTTAGTAGTTGGTCAAAGGTAATAAAAGTCAAAAGGGAGAGAAAGTTTGATGGCAAAGACTGACATATGTGAGCATATCACTCTATGCCTTTATATTTATGAGTTTTTTGGAGCCACAGGTAAGAGTTGGGTGTGCCAAGAAGACTCCAAAAGTAATTGAGTGGTTTTGAAAAGGGCTCAACAAGCCCTCACATCAGAGGTGCTAGTTCTCTTTGAACACCCCATACACCCCTTTTACAACAAGATTTGACAACAGGGTCTCTGAGGTTTTTGCCAACTATGAGATTCTGTAAGTGTGGGGACTCTCAAGGGGATCAACCTCTTTGAAAGGAATGGCATTCACATGGAAACTTAGAGTCTATTCTGTGATCTTATAAAGTAACTGACAGAACTCTTGCACTATTTTGATGCTACCCAATAGAAATGAAGTACCCCTACTGACAATTCACAAGGCCATTTTCTTGTCCTATAATTCCCAGTATTAGTTAGTTCTTTGGATTACAGGGAAAAAAACACTCTAGAAGGCTGTAGTTAAAATTCAATTAGAGATTCATTTGGGTTAACAACCAGTTTCCTTTTAAATGCAAATACCCAAGGGAGGATAGAGGGGATCTATAAGTCATTTACTTCAATACTTCTAGTTTAATCAAATCACTTTACTCTTAGCACCTAGAAGAGACTTCCCACTCCAGGAGTGAAATTTTGATTGAAGAGTAGGGAAAAGAGAAGGGAGAGAGCCAAGGTTATCCACTTGTATCTGTGAACTTGTGGTTGTTTTATATGTTTGATTGTTTTTTGAATATTTTTCTAACATTTCAAAGTGATATAGGTTTCCTTTGTAATCCTATGTGTTTTATTTTATGCACTTAAAATGTTCTGAAAAAGACTTTATAGGGCTTCATCAAATTGCCAAAGGGGTACATATCACAAGAATGGTTAAGAAAGGGGCAGGATCAAGAGATCTGAGTTTGAACTTCGAAACTTGACTCTGACACTTCATGGACCTTTCTGACTTGGACTTGGATAGTTCAAAGATCTATCCACTTCAGAAGGAAGGAAGGAAGGAAGGAAGGAAGGAAGGAAGGAAGGAAGGAAGGAAGGAAGGAAGGAAGGAAGGAAGGAAGGAGAGATGGAGGGTTATGCATATATTTTGATATTTGATATGTGAGGATATATCAAATATATTTCTATTCAGTAAATACATTATATGAATATATACATATATACATATATACATATATGTATATATATAATATACATATAATCCAATATATAAATTTTAAATGGTTTAGATGAGGGGATCCTTTTGAGTAAGGTAGCAGTGAATACTGGTTGCATTCATGGTGAACCTTAGGCCGCCAGAGGGCAGCAAGAGGCTATTGAGTATTCAGAGAATCAGGGAATGAGGGATTCTTAAAGATCGCAGAGTGGAACAGAAAGGGAGGTGAGAGGGCCCCAAAGACAAGTCTTTACAAGTATGCAAACCCAGTTACCCTTGTCCTTGTCCTTCCTAGAAAGAAGCTTGCTTTCTTCAAAGTAACCTCAGGAAGTCTCAGGTCATCATGGACTCTTTTCTCAAAGAATAGAACCAAAGAAGAGAGGGAGAATGAATGGATGGATGGATGGATGGATGGATGGATGGATGGATGGATGGATGGATAGATGGATGGATGGATGGATGGATGGGAATAAATGATGGATAGATGAATGAATGGATAGATGAGTGAATGAATGGGACACATAGAATCATGATATTTGGACTGGAAGGACATCTTTGAGAGCATCTACAAACCCAATCCTTCATTTAATGGATGATTGAACAAGTTCAAAGTGCTTAACTAGCTTGTTTAGGATCCCATATATAGTAAATAACAAATACAGGATTCAAACCCAAGTCTTCTGGCTTCAAAACTGGTACCACCAATTTCCTCATTCTATCTTGGAAGACCCTGGAAGTATCAATAGTCCTTAGGCTAATAGCTGTGTGACCTGTGGCAAATCACTTAACCTATTTGTCTTAGTTTCCTCATCTGTAAAATGAGCTGGAAATGGAAATGGTTTGCCAAGTATCTTTGCCAAGAAGACCCCAAATGGGATGACAAAGAGTTGAACATGACTGAAAAATGACCAAATACAATATATCTTGTTCTCCCATCTGTTGAAGGATTAGTGGAAAGAAGACTGTCCACTACATGCATGGGGAGCAAACCTTCCCTCCACCAACCTTTCAGATGGCTTCATGACCCACTGGAGAAGGTCTCCATCACTCACACCTGGCTCTGTGGGCCTGGAATATTGTTCCTCCTCATCTCAGCCTTTTGTCTTCTCTGGCTACCTTCAAGTATCAGCAAAAGCCCTACCTTCTACAAGAAACCTTTCCCAGTCTCCCTTAATTTGAGTGCCTTTCCTCTGAGATCATCCCCAATTTATCCTGTATATATCTTGTTTGTATAGAGCTGTTTGTCTTATGTTTTTCCCCATAGATTCTGGACTTCTTGAGAATGAGGACTGGGTTTTTTTTTTTTAATTTTCTTTGTATTCTTAGTGCCTAACAGTCTCTTAAAAAATTGCTGACTGTCCTATGAATGTTACCAAGGCAAAAACTCAGTGTTAGTTGCATGTGGCAGACATAAAACATTTGCACAGGTGTTTTGAATTATTTGTAGCCACACATAATAATTTTGTTCTTCAGTGATATCTGATTCTTCATGACCCCATTTGGGATTTTCTTGGCAGAGATATTAGAGTGGATTGCCATTTCCTTGCCCAGATCATTTTTCAGGTGGAAACTGAGATAGAATAAAGTGACTTGCCTAGGGTCACAAAGCTAGTAAGTGTCTGATAACTGGATTTGAACCCAGACCTTCTTCCTGACTCATAGCATCCCCACATATCACTAGCATTTATCTTTACAACAACCCTGGGAGTTAGATGCTATTATTATTATTATTATTATTATTATTATTATTATTATTATTATTATTATTACTTTACAGACAAGGAAACTGAGGTACAGTTAAGTGAGCTGACCAGGGTCACCCAGCTAGGAAGTATCTTACACTGGATTTGAACTCAATCTTCCTGAGTCCGATGACAACCATTCATATGTGCAATTCAGAGATAGCATTTCTGTGCAGTGTTCTACTCCACAAAGCTTTTCTTTTTGTCCCAAGGATGTTTTCCAGAGGAACTAGCACTGCAGATGGAAACTGCCATTCATTGTCTTAGACTGGGCAATGAAAGCTTAAGTGATTTGCTCTGGGGCATAGTCAGTATTTATCAAAGGCAGAACCTGAACTAGGGTCTTGACTCGGAGATCAACTCTATAGTCATTATGCTATGCTATGCTATCTATTCCTCATGGTTCAGAATTTCCATGAAAATTCACAGAGCCTAAAAGAATTCGAGAAATAAAACAAATTCAAGGACTTGGTGTCATTTGGAGTTGTTCTGTTTGTTCCGAGAGAATGTGTCTCGAGGAGGCAGAGGGTATTTGCAGGCGGACTCTGGTGCTTCTGCCTGCTCAGACAAATGACCTGTAGCAGTGTGAGGGGGTGGGGAGGGCACTGAGAAATGGGAGCAGTCCCACTGAGCCTGTGGTGAACCAAATTCAATTTTTATAGATCCAACAATTCGCTCCCATGCATCATCGCGCTGCTGAGCTGAGCGGAGCCTGGCTTCTTGAAGACTTTGCCAGCACCAGGCTGGAAACTCTCCAAGTACAAGCCCAATGACAGACTGTGTGTCTGGTGTCTGAGGACCAGCCTTGATAAGTGTGGAGAAACTCATCACCAGAAGGAGAGCCACCAGGTGAGGAATTTTTCGGTCCCAACAGCTCATAAAATAAACTTCTAAAGCGTGCAAGCATTATGTCAGTGAAGGGAGCCCCCACATTAATGAAATAATGAGCCCTTTGAACTAAGGATGGAAGGAAAGCGTTTTCTAAGCTATGCAATAAATTGTGATCTTTTGAAATGAGGACAAGATTGTGGGTCTCTTCTGTTCTCTGCCTCTGCTACTACTAGCTATCACCAGTCAGATTGCTGAATCTCTTTGTGTCTCAATTTTCTTCATCTATAAAATGAGTGTACTCTATCTACTTTTATAAAAAAAATTAATATTAGGATAGTGTAAAATAAGATGTATAAACAGTCTGAAAAGTTAAAGGTTCAATAATTATGGTAATTATCATGCTAATAACCTTATGTTAATTATATAATAATAATCATCAAATTGTGAAAATTATTTAATCCATCTCCCTGCCTTCAGGCTGGACTATCAAAACTGGTTTAGTTTAGATTGTATAAATAAATGATTCCTGCCCACTCACCTTCCCCTGGGACTTGAGAATCCACCAATCCACCAGCAAAAAGGGAAAGATGATTACATCTTAATATGAGAATTCAGGTAAGCTGCCCTGCCTGCATTTGCTGGAACAGATTCAGCAGGCAGGCACACTGCATCCTAAACAAGAGGGGAAAAAATTTCCACAAGCCTTCCCTAACCTGAACACAGAGCCCTAATATCACATATATATGCTAAACATCTGAACCTCTTAGTCGTCAGTTCCTCCCTTTGTATAATTTAAAAGAACCCGGGAGGAATGACTGTCTCAAATTAATATTTGATTCAGCCCACTTTCTTTCTACATCACCCTTGCAGCTACAATAGCCAAATTAATCATTTTGGATCCGAGTCAAAAATCAAACATCCTATTCTTCATCTGTACTTGATGTAGGTAAGCCCCTGGTTATTCGAAGAAGGTCCAAAAGGAATTATAGATGTAAATACAATCTGGTTGGGACAGCTCTCACCCCAATGATCACCAGGGCTGAGTCAGCAGATCTGGCTGACTAGACAGGTGTCCCCATCCTCCTTCATGCCTCCTGATGCTATGTGCTGATCTGGAGAGCATGGCCCTCCTTCCTTCCCCACCTCCCTTTCCCAGTCCCATAGAGGGGCATCATCTTTCAGTCAAGCACAAAGATGCTTTGGCAGCACAAATTCATCAAGGATGACAACAAGGAATACCCTTGGGCTCTGGGATGCAGACACTTGGTGGGAAGTAAACAAACCTATACACACTTGATGGGAGCCATGCCTACTATAGAATAATGGACAGCAGGACTAGCTGTCAATGTGAAGCAACTGAGAGAATACAAGGACAAAGGCACAGCGGGACAAAGAGGAACTCTGCAGACAGTGGGAGCATGTTGCCATCAGCTGCTGCTCTCATTGGAGGCAGGCAGCCTAGGTCAAAAAGAGCAGTGCTTGGGTCTTTCAACCTCTGACATAGACATGTCTTGAAGAAGAGGAAATGTTTCAGAAAGTGGTTTCCAGACCTTGTGAGAAAGATCCTCCTAGACAGCCAGCCCTTCAGTGTCTCAGCACACCAGATCCTCTAAAGGGACCACCCATAGCACATCTCTCTACTCTGCTGCAATAAGGTGCCAATCATCTTTTTTTCATAAGCTCCTCTACACATTACACAATTCTTCCCAGACATCTGGTTGCCAAATACCAGGGGCAGAAGTCCTCCCCATATATTTGCTGACTACTGCTAATCCCGGAGAGACTAGGTCATCCCTCCAAGGTATTGGCAGCAGCTACTGCCTTCTTGCCCTGACAGTTCCACAGCCCTGAGCTCCTTGCTGTGCTCTCACTGTCAGAGGCTTCCCTCGCTGTTGGCGAGTTGCCTGGCAATCTTTCTTAGCCTTGCTAAAGAAGGCTATAATAGAGAAAAAGCTCTGAATGACGACACAGAGAGAGTCATGGAAACCTGCAGGCTCTAAGATCCTTCCTCCACTGGACTCATTGTATAGTCTTGCCTCCCCCACTTGATCAGCCCTTTAGGTCTTTACACAGAGGAACTATTTCTTTGTCTTTGTTTGAATCGATCAATATTCATTTATTAATTGCTTCCAGTGTGTAAGGCACTGTACTGAAAAGGGGATGCAAAAAACAAAAATGAAGTAATGTCTGCCCTCAGGGAGGGAAATCATATACACATTTATAAATACAAAATATAATTTGTTAGGACCTGCAATTTCAATGGTATAGGGAAGTCCCTCAAACATTGCAGGTCAGCACCCTCTCTGAAATGACAGTCTAAATAGAGTGGCTTAATGAAAAATGCTATCTACCTCCAGAGAGAGAACTAATGGACTGAGTACATTTGGAAGCATATTTTTTTTCACTTTATTTGTTTTCCTTGTTTTTTTGTATAAGTGTTTTCTTTTGCAACATGACTAATATGGAAATATGTTTTATGTGATTTTCATATAGTGAATCAATATATTTCTTGCCTTCTTAAGGAGTGAGTGAAGGAGAGAATTTGGAAGTCATTTAAAAAAAGACTTAAATTTTTTAAAAATGTAATTGAGAAAGATTTAACAAAATAAATTTAAAAATTGAAAATTAAAATAGTATAGCCTAGAGCACTGAAAGGTTAATGAACCTGCTCACAGTCTTACGGTCAGTATGTCAGAGGTGATGGATAAATATAAAATATATTCATCGTTAATAAAAATAACTTTAGCCAGAGGAGTCACTAGTAGTTCAGACTTTCAGAAAAAGCTTCATCTAGAAGATTCTACTTAAGCTGGATTTTTAAATGAGTAAGACTTTTCCAAAGAGATGGATGTGAGGAGGAGATCCATTGCATTGGGGAGAGCCGATGCAAAAGTGTAGAGGTGGAGTTTCCTGAATGATAGACAGCAGTCTGGCCAAACTGTACTATTACATGAAGGACAATATTATAGAATGTCTGAAAAGATACTTGGGGCTAGGTTGGGAATGGTTTTCAATAACAGAAGGGTTTGGGTATAATTTTAGAGGTAGTAGGAGAGCTAGATACATGATTAGAGCTATCCTTTAGTATAATCCCTTTGGAAGCTGTATTTTGGGGATGGATGGAGTCAGGATTCTTATCTATGGGTACTACTCATTTTTGCTTTTGTGTGGACCAAGAAGCCTGGGCTGATACGATTGCTAGCTGATGAGTACTGGTTTGGATTATGCTGAGTATACATTTGCCTTCCAGGATATCAAGGGGTTCTCCTGTCTCTACTGTGAATGGATAGCAACCAGGAAGGAGGACAATATCTCTGGACATGGAAGAGGACTCTCCCCTAGAACAATCTTCAAATGGGATTTCAGATTCCCTAAGACAATGCTTTCTACCTCTCTTCCCCCTCACCCCCTTTGTCTGCTGGCTTTTCATTAGAATTTCCAATTCTTGGGACTGTCTCCCTTCCTCCATCTGTCTGAGCAGCTTTGGGGGGTTGCTCAGCAGCTGGGATACCCTTCAAAGGCCTGCTGAAAGTGTCACAGCATTGGAATAATTTCCTGAAAATGCCTCTTTTTTTGTGGGCAGAAACTCAATCTTCTTCCAGAAAATCCCTAAACACAATGGATGTCCCTTCCATAGCCACCAGTGTGAAGAGAATGGGGAAGTAAAGAGATGGCCTTAAGGGCAAAATGTTGATATCATCTTGTAAAACATTTGCCAGGAAGCTTAAAAAAGCCTTGGCTGGCCAGATGTGCTAACAAGCAGTTTGGAACTGTTCCCTAGGTTTGTGGCAGTCTTTCTGGATTTCTCCTTTGAACCGACAATTCCCAATTTGAGTAATTTTACTGCAGTTTTACAAATGCACTTGATCATCTGGGCCTAGGACTTAGATTCATTCATTTTGTTCTCCTTTTTTTGCCTTCTCAAAAACTGATGAACTTGAGAACTCACATTAAATAGAAAAGCAACTGACTGAAATTTTTTGCTTTAATTTTTTTAGAGGTTCTCAGAGAGATAACAACAGCAGCAACAACAAATAACCCTAAACCAAACTGAAAAACCTTCCAGTGACTTGCTTGCCAAATTCCTTACAAACCCACTTGATTCTAAATCCTAACAGTGTGAGAACATGCCCTGATTGGGGCAAGGACATAATGAGAATTCTTGCCAAGTTTGCCCTTTGCTCTAGGAAGCTTTGGGGTGCTATTATTCTAAAAGGGAGGACTGAGAGGTGTTTCACAAGACCCCTTGAGGTCTGACCTTCTAGTCTTAGACTCACTCTGAGAAAACAGTGCTAACAAGAGGGGCTCACCCGAGTCTGTTGGTAAATGTTTAGTAATCAGCTAAAGGGCAGGGGCAGCTGGGTGGCAAAGTGAACACTGGCCCTGGAGTCAGGAGTACCTGAGTTCAAATATGGCCTCAGATACTTAATAATTACCTAGCTGTGTGACCTTGGGCAAGTCACTTAACCCCATGACCTTGCAAAAACAAACCAAAAAATCAACTAAAGGGGCACAAAAATGTGCACAGGGCACACCTTTTAATTTAATCATTATTAACATATTTTCTCATCACTGTCTTAAGTCTAGGCTACCAGTAAAACACTGAAACAAGTATTGATTCATAGTCTGCTGATTTCTGAGATGTAAATGCTTACAATGAAAATTAACAATTGACTCTGGGAACTGATTCCAGTGCCTTGCTGGCCTTACTTCATTGGATCATAGATGCAGAGCTAAAGACATCAGAGGTCATCTGATCCAAACTGTTCATTATATAAACTAGACTAGAGGTCTATTGAGCAGACATATTTGTACTAAAACAGATAAGAAGTTTTCAAGCAAGAATTCAAACTCAGGTCTGCTAGAACACTTGCTTCTGCTGCATCTGATTGCTAAGATTTGCAGACTTTCCATTCCCCTTGGTCAGGAAAAAAAATTATTCCAACAAGGTCAGTGCATGAGGCAACTTCCAGAGGTCCCAATACTCAAAATGTACTACTTTCAAAGTTTAAGTTCCCCTTCAGTCCACTGAAAAAAAGGACCGTTCAACCTTTGGTATAGACTGACCCTATCCCCATGGCAAGAGTGAGCCTTGTACTGAAGCAAAGTTGGTGCCTTTCCAAGAGTTTGGAACTCATTAACCTCTATTGATATCAGGACCAACAAATTATAAAAAAATTCAGAGTCAAGCAGAGATATAGGGAGACTCAATTAAAAAATCCAGTTAAGGTGTGATTGACTTCAGCTTCCTGACAGTATGTATTGGAATCATAGAATAATAAAAGGGAATTTAAAAATCTAGTCTTTCCCTTCCCTGATTCATGAATCCCTTCTAAAATGTTCTAGTTCCTAATTTCTTGCAAACCCCTAGTGATGGTGAATACATTACCTAATGGTTAGGAAGTCCATGCTTATATTGAACCCCAATCTACCTTCTTAGAGTTTCTACCCACTGGCCCTTATTTTGACTACTGGGGTCAAGAATACATCTCATGTCAGTATTCAATAAATGTTTGTTGATTAACATTTTGTTGCTTAATATTAAAGATTTAGAGATTGAAGGCAGAAGATTTAAGGTCACTGAACTGGTAATAATTGAAACATGCCTTACTTTACCCCAGAGGTCAGAACTAGCATGAGTGGGTAAAATGTTTAGGAATACTATTGGTTTTAGAGACAAAAAACTTATGTCCCAACTCTGTCATCTACTACCTATGTGAGCTCCAACAAGTCTATTAAAGTAGTGATGTCAAACTAAAATATAAATGAATGATTGTAAGCTGCATATTGACTTAGAAAAACTTAAGTTAGTATTATTTTAAATTAGTGTTAAGAACAGCTAGATATCACCAGGACTGCCATGAAGAAAACCTGTCTCAGACAGTTACTAGTTGTGTGACTTGGGCAAGTTGCTTAACTCTACTTGCCTCAGTTTCTTCATCTATAAAATAAGCTAGAAATAGCAAACCACTCTAGTATATTTGTCACAAAAAAACTCCAAATGACACACAAATGATTGAAGAGCAACAAATATTTTAATTATATATTTTTTATTTTGTTAAACATTTTTCCAACTACATTTTTTTTAGGTTTATTTTTTTGGGAGGCAAACGGGGTTAAGTGGCTTGCCCAAGGCCACACAGCTAGGTAATTATTAAGTATCTGAGACTGGATTTGAACCCAGGTACTCCTGATTCCAGGGCCGGTGCTTTATCCACTATGACACCTAGCTACCCCCCCAATGACATTTTAATCTGATTCATGTGACATTCTCAAGCTTTGCTTAAAGACTCACAAAATCTAGGAGTTCATCTAGGTAAATCTCTTATTTAAGATAGAAAGAGTTCTAGAGAGTCTAGAGTGTTTGTCTAGAGAGGTTGTGACTTAGTCAGGATCACCCAGAACCAAAACTCAGACCCAGGTCCTTGGACTATAAATCTAGTATTCCTTAACTTCTCTCTATATCAGTCTACAAAATATAGCTGATTTTCAAGGTCTCCTTTAGTTCCAACATTCCGGGATTCAGCCATTCTGATCTGGAATCACCAGAGAAGGCTTGTCAGCGCTGGCATTTCTTATCTGGGGAAAAAGTATGGGTCCCCTAGAGAGGTAAAGAGAACTGCAGTGTTTACTTTATTCTATACACTAGCCTGAGGAAGTCAGGATTTATATTCTCTCTGCCCCCCCATATATACACTATATACACTCTAATAAACAGAAGGAAACTCCCCAAGAAGGGAGCTTATTCACTCAGAAAGCTACTCCCAATCCCAAAGACATTTAAAAATGAGTCTCTCCTTGACAATCCATCCCCTTCCCCTACCCCCACTCCTGAGACATATGGAAGAATGAAGTGTGTTGGTCCAAGAAAGCGTCCAGGTGGCAGCCCAGCCTGAGAGAGGCCTTAATTTCCTTTCTCAATGTCATTAGATAATCGAGGGACTCACTGGGTTACCAAACATGTACCATCTGCATTAATGGTTCCATGAATAATATATGAAATCTGTGCAAAAAGTATTCCTCTTCCCCTTGGCAACATGTGCCAGAACGTCTGTAGTGGAGACAATTTACAGGGAGGGGTGGGAACACTTACTGCCTGCCTGGCAGAATGGCCAAAAATAAGGTGAGGTATATCTCTGGGCACTGTCCAGAAGCAACCCTCCACCCTGTGGGGAGCTGCTCACATCACAGATCTGTTTTCCAATGAGATCAGAAAACACTTTGTAAAGTATTACAAGCCTGTACAATGTCAGTTGGTTATCACTGGACCATCAGCCTAGATAAGTCAGTTTCAACTTCAGGTTATCTGGATGTCTTGATCTGGAGGTAGAATTAACAAATTGTTATCTCTTGCTGAGTTATGACTTCATTAATTATAAGTATTTGGTAGAACACATCCTTTTTCTCCTCCAGGTCTTGGCATTTTTAAGCTTTTGATGAAATAGGCTAAAAACTAACATTATTCCGTGAATGGTCAGAACAGAACTGGACATTTTAAAGTAGATTGATTACCATTAGAAAAGAGGCAAAAGAGAAAATTGAGGAAGAAGAGATAAGGGCAAGAGCAGAGTTGACAGACTGCTTCAACTACATTGAGCAGGTTAAAACTATACTGGTGGAACATCTGATAAACTCGATGATTAATAACAATAATAATAGTACACAAATATACATAGACATAAACACATATGAATGCATATGTGTATATATTTTACTTGACCCCCACAAGAGCCTAATGAGGTAGATGCTGCTATTATCTTCATTTTACAGCTGAGGAAACAAGCTGAGACAAATGATTACCCAAGATCACACTGCTAAATAAATATCTGAGACAGGATTCAAACTCACTTCTTTCTTTCTTTCTCAAAAGTCCAGTGATATTCTATAGTGATACTTTTAAATAATTTTTCTAAGATGTATTGAGGCAGATGAAATAGGAAACCATGTCATTAAATATTGATTAGTGCCTTAGAGTCATTGAAATAGACTCTACCTGCTTTACAAGCTCCATTCCCAGAATTGCAGCATATTATTTTAATCATGGGATCGTGGAATTTTTGGAACTTGCGGGCTTTTGATGAACCAGGGAAAAGACCTTAGGGATCATCTAGACCATTATCCTTATTGAAGAATTAATGAAAACCCTAAGGAATTAAGTGAATTTCCCAAAGTCACACAGGTAAAGCTGAGATTTAAGCACAGATCTTCTGACTGATCTTCACTGAACTGCCTTGCCTCCAATTTTCTAATTTTATAAAAGATGAAAACTGAACCTAGAGGCCACACAAAAACAAGGTGGACACTCTGAAGTCTTTGAATAAGCTTTTTCTTTGTGGAAAAAATAATACCATTAGACTGAGCTTCTTAACCTGAAGCTGCATGACCTCATAGGATCTGTGGATAGATTTCAGGAGGTTCAAGAACTTAAGTGGGAAAAAAATACATTTTATTTCAATATAATTTTTCCTTTGTACTCTTACATATTTCATTTTATGCATTTAAAAAAATAATTCTAAGGAGAATTCCACAGGTTTTTTCCAGACAGTAAATGGAGTCCAGATCATAAATTAGGTTAAGAAAACTCACTATGGAATTATAGATTTAGAACTGAAATGGATCTCAAATCAATTTTGAAACGAGAAAACAGATTTCAGATAGGTTCATTCAAGGTAAAGTTGGGAATGAGAGCCAGAGCTAGGGTTGGAATCCAGGTTATTTAACTTCAGACTCATCCTCTTTTCCTGCTGGGTCCACCATGATCATTCTGGCTTCCTTTCTATGATGTAATTTCCTAAGTCTGATGCTTTTCTGTTTATAAGGAGGTTCCCATACTGCAAATCACAGCTCCTTGCCACAGAGAACTCATGAGGTCATCATATTTAAAATTTTTGACCTAATGACTTAATGATTGGAACTTTTTTGTACTTCTTTTGGCCTAGGGGCACCATGAAAAGTATCACTGAGTCACTAATGTGCATTTAAGAACTTCCGGTTTATAGGCTTCATCTATCAGCAAGAGTTGACAGGGATTGAGGAGTAGAAAAGAAATTTTTTCTTTCAATGGAGAAGTAGAGTACTATGAATATGAAATGTTGTATATACTGTCTGATGTAGTCATTACATAAGATGATTTTGAGTAAGTTTTCCTTTGCTAATTTGCAGGGTTGGGGTTCAGAGGGATAGGCATGATGGGGGTGGATGTGAAAACAAAAGGTGTCAATAAAAATAACTTTTACAAAGTAAATGATGGAGGGGGTTAAAGCTTAAAAGAGCTGAAAGAGAAGTCCAGAGTATATTACAGTATAAATTCCTTGATTTTTCTGCCTTTCAGTCCCATAAAAAAAGGTTTGGGATTTGGGGACATCATCCTAACCTCTCTTCCCTCCTGAACTCCCTTGTATGCCCCAGAAGGCCACTGAAAAAAAAAAAGATCGGCATAATGGGTCAGCTCCATTTCAAGTGAGGCAAAAAATGGTGCTTTCCTTACTCCTCTCTGCTTGCCCAAATTCTAGGCTTTAATGTGTGGATTCAGAATTTCTCTATTTTGAGAAGCATCCCATTTTGTTCACAAATATATGTCTGTATTCTCCCAGGAGTGCTTTCAATACAAATAACCCCAAAGAGTATGTTCAATGCAACCTGTTCTGAGCAACAATCCATATGACCTCCCCCACCCCAATCCCATAGGGTTTGCTTCAGAAACCTCTCACCCCTCATCCTGACTAAATGGGTTATCGAAGCAGATAAGCCTCAAGCCCCAGCAACAAAGGCCCCTGACAACTTAGCTTCTGGCCCGAGCTCCTTATCCGGAAACCTAGAAACTTGGGTACCATTCATTCAGGGAATCTCGACCTCTTCAAGTGAGACTACTTGCAGGTGAACTCGAGAAGTCGTCATCAGTCCAAATTGCTTTTCTCGGCTGTCTGTTATTCTTGTTACCTGCGACGAGGTGTGAACTAAGCCTCTGCCGTCCCTTCTCTGACACCCCGGCTTACTCAGATTTTCCCCTTTGAATCTGTAGTATCTCCAGTCACTCTGGCCCTTAGCCATATACAGCATTGCACTGTTCTTGGTTCAGACATTGCATTGGTCTGCATCTGTCCCATCAGTGGGTGCTGCTCCGCTCCTCTCTCTTGCACCACTCCCAATCCGAGCTACGTTTCTTGGAGGTTGGGAATGAGAGTATTATGCTTACACCCTTACACCCCTCCCCCCAACTCTTACCCCTTCTTCTCCCTCCCCCTCCCACACAAAATGCCTAATATCTTGGCACATCATTTACACTCAGTTGTTTTCAAGAAGGAAAGAATGTCCCTGTTTTGAACCACCACCCCAGAAAAGTCACGTTTAACTTCCTGCCCATATTCTAAAGAGATTCAGAGGGTTTGACCAAGGCCTCATTTAGGGCATCTTTACAACAGATCTTCTACTCAATTTCTTTTTCTGGAAGTTTCTCATTTTAGCATGAGGTCAGGAATAATTTCTATCCATCCTATCTAGGATGGAGCAAGACAGGAAAAATTAATTACAGCATTTGTTTACACAGTGAAAGCAATTTTAAAATTATTAAGAGGTTTCACTTGAGTATGTGTAAACATAACAATCAGACCAAGTTCAGGCAAAAGTGTGAAGGAGGAAAAGTTTATTTTCCCTTACACTATATGTTGGGGCAGTGCAATACAGTGGGTTTAGAATCAGGAAGACTCACCTTCATGAGTTCAAATCCAGCCTCATATGTACTTACTGGCTGGGTGACGACCTTGAGCAAATCATTTTTTCTTACTGGGTCACTCAGTTTCCTCATCTGTAAAATGAACTGTAAAATGACAAGACAAACCATTCCAATATCTTTGCCAAGAAAACTTCAAATAGGGTCACAAAGAGTAAGACATGACTAAACAACCAAAAAAGCTCTGTAAAGCTGTTCTTCCCCACGGCTTCATCCTTCATCCTCAAAAAATCAAGTGTACACATAAACATTCACTCAGTTGTTCTCATAATGCCCTTTTATTGGTCAGGACCTCCATACCAACTCCCAATTTACATCTCTTCTTTCCATCAGCATCCAGTTCTCCCTGCCCTTCTCATTGCTCCTCTATAAAAGGAGGATAACAAAACATCATCTTCCTCAAAGAATTGTGGCAAGGGGAAGCAATTTGCAAACCTTAAAGGGCCACATATAAGAGCTATCATTTTTGAAGAATTGTGTCTAGGTGGAATTTTTTCTTAATCAAACTTTATTTTTAAAATTCTGAAAGTAGGAATGAGGAAAGCATGCTAAACTATAAAAGTCTTTTGTTAAACACTTTTGTAAAAGCTAAGAATCATTATTTAACCCTGTTTTGTAAATTCTTTGTTTTATTTTTATTTAATATGGGAGCTCCTTTAAAGCAGTACATACCTGGAAAAGAATAGACTATTTCCTTTCCTCTCATCAACCACAGACATGACTGTCTCCCCCCACCCCCTCCCCAAGTGCTGGAAGAGCTCACAGCAGGGTTTCTTCTGTGACTAAAAAAGCTATTTTTGCAATTGAGAATTCTTTTGGCTTGCAGTCATCAATATGTGAACTGGATCTGGCCTCTGGATCTGGACTGAAACCTGACCTTTACTTCCTGGGGTTAGCAGTGTGACTCATGCTGGACTCTAGAGTCTGGGGTTCTCTTATTTTTTCAGGAAGTACTGTGACTTTGGCTCTCCCTGTCTGGGAGGTAAAAGGAGCTGATGTCACACTGAGTGTGGGAAAATCATAGGAGCCCGAACTGAGGAATCTGGAAATGAAAGAAAAAGACACTGGGGCATAAGGATGGGAAGGAGGAGAAAAGCAAACCAAAAGGACCTTCATGTTTATACCTAAAGAACTGATAAGTTGCCATGAGATCTTGGTTGGTTCTTATTGGAAATGGTGATGCTCAAGTGCACCCTCTCTGACTTTGTATCATTAGTATCCTTGGTGCTTGTTTTAGACCTAGGATTAAGGGTCACCCAAGTGACCTAGGATAATTTTTTTCCCCACTCATTGTGGCCTCTGGCTTGAATAGATCATGTCCTTCTCCAACTGTTGTAGCTGTCAGCCATCCAGGAGAGAGGAACTGACATTTTGTGAGTGCCCATAGGGTGCAACACATGGAAGATACAGAGGCAGCCGAAGATGGTTGTCCTGCTTTCATGGATCCCTGTCCAAAGGTGGAGATAGGATGAGTAACAATACAAAAATTTGACTAAGCATGTAGTACTAGAGAAACATATAGAAAAATAACCCTGGTATGATAATTGACCATCTGTAAGGCAATTGGAGCCAAAAGATAGTCAAGGAAGGCTTTTTGAGATGAATTTCTCTTAAGCTATACTTCTAAGGAAGGAAGCCAGAGAGCATGGAAAAGTAGGAAAAGGGTTTGGGAGAAGTCTGTCAGAGGTTGATGTGGGAGAGTCTGGGGCAAAGAGAGGCAGCTGGGATACATTAGAGATAAGAGCCATCAGATGGAGAGACAGTTAGTTGACCCTATAGTCCAGAGAGTTCAGGGTCTGGAACTAGGATGATCTGAGTTCAAATCCAGCCTCAGATACTTTCTAATGCATGACTTTTGGCAAGTCCCATGTATACCTCAGTTTCCTCATCTGTAACATGGGGTTAATAATTGTACCTGCCTCCCAGGGCTGTTGTGAGATAGTAATTGTAAAACATAAAGGTTACATAAATGTTAGCTATCATTATCATTATTATTATTATGGAGCTATGGTCCATGGAAGACCATGATTTATAAAACACTAGGCAATAAGGAATCAAGGTCATTTTGAGGCTTTCACCCAGAGAAGTTGAAGTGACTGAAAAAAGGCTCTTTTTCAGGGAATACAGTTGTATGGTCTACCATTGGATGAATTATGATGAGTGAGTACTAGTAGAAAGATCACTGGATTTGTAAGTCACAGAACCTGGAATGGAATCTTGGCTCTGTAGCTGTGGGACCTTACTTAAGTTAATTCACCTCTGAGCTTCAGTTGCCTAAACATGAGAAGGTGGCTTTGGTGATCTCTAAGATTCTTCTGGCTCTGAATCATCTGATTCAGGTATCTGATAGATCAAAATAAAGCCAGATGTTCTGTATTCTTTCCACGAGACATTAAAAGGTTTTTGTGTTTGCTTTTTTAAATAAAGAATTTATAGCTTGCGGTTGAGAATGGGGGTGGAGGAGAAGAATTGATTTTTAAAACAATTCCAAAGGATAAATCTTTATAATTCAAACCATTGTGCAGCTGTCTTTTTTTTCAGCTCTAAACAGAAACTTAGTCGTTCATCTTCTATCTCTTCAAAATGCAGAAAGCCAGATGAACGAGAGTAACTTACTTTCCTTGTGCAGCAGCAGCAGCAGCAGCAGCAGCAGCAGCAGCAGCAGCAGCAGCAGCAGCAGCAGCAGCAGCAGCAGCAGCAGCAGCAGCAGCAGCAGCAGCAGCAGCAGCAGCAACCTAAGTTTTGCATAGATAGGTTGTGCAGCTCAAGGGTTAAGGAAGAAATAATTGCAGGGGTTGAAGGAGGAACCAGGAGAGAAAGCAGGACGAGAGAGAGAGAGAGAGAGAGAGAGAGAGAGAGAGAGAGCAACCAATTAAGATTGCCGTTTTCGCGAATCTCCTGCCTGAAAGCAATGCGCAGGGACCCTCTGCATGCTCCAGAATTCTCAACCATCAGTGTGTTCTGCCCTTCCTCACTCCTCCTGTCTTCCTCAAGCCTCTTTCTCCTTCTGCTCCCAGAGAAGGTCTCTTGTGACAGCAGCGTGTGCCTGTCACTGCTACAGGCTTCCTTGTGTTGGACGGCTGCCAATCAAGCTTCCTCTTCCCTTGCACTTCCTCCCCCTAGTCAGCCCTGGTGTGCTCCTCCACCTGCTATCATCTCGGTTCTCCCGAAACCTCAGCAATGGGAAGCTAGCCTCCTTTATCGGGGCTTCTCCCCCTCATTTGCCCTCTTCCACCTCCCATACTCCCTGGCTACTCCACCCACTCCCTCCCCTGATACCTTGACAAGACTCCCCCTTTCTTCCCTTGACTCGGCACCTGGAGTTTTCTTCACTTGGCTCTATTTGCATCTCCAATTTGTGACCTTCCAGAGGGCCTGGGAGATAGAATTTATTCTTGCAGCACACACAACCATGATTGACATGTCTTCGAAAAAAAGGTGTGTGTCTGTGTGTGTGTGTGTGTGTGTGTGTGTGTGTGTGTGAAGAATGAGCTCCAGCAAGAGAGAATAGGAGGAAGAAAAGAAGGGGGAATCAGATGAATAACTGTTTGGGGTGGAATAAATTGGTCTACCATCAGGTAGAAGAAAATTAAGGCCATTAGCGGTTTTTCCTCCCCCTCCCCCCCTTGTCTCATCTTCAACATTACAAAGCCAAATGCTCCAGGAGCACATTTGGGGGCAAATCCTGAGTGCTCTGTGAAACCTGAAAATCTCTGCTATGGAGAGATTGCCTGAAATTCTATCCTGCCTGCCCTTTCAGTGGGTAATAATAATAAGAGAATTAGTTAGCATACAGATGCTGTCTGTTCTCACTCACATCACTTGGCGTTTTGTAATAATGGATGCATTTGAAATGGCTTTAAAAAAAAAGATCCAGTTAGTTTTCCCAGACCTTTTTGACTTCAGAGTCAAATCAAGTAGAAAGTTAGAATCATGTTTTGTAGTTTGCTTATTTTTTTTTTGGATAAAGTCATTTTGTAGACATTTTAAACAAATCTTGCCGCAGCATTTAAAGTGAACCGGAATAGAAGCAGACTCTAGACCTGCTGCGTTGTATTTTTTTTTAAACTTGATGACTCTGAGCTTATTTGAGAGTAGGAAACATAATCTCAAGCAGAACAGCAGGAAGAAAGAGAGTACAATGGCAGGAGGGATGACAGACTCGACTTAGTTAAGAAAGCTTGGGTTCAAAGCTTGATTCTGACACTTATTGGTTGTTTGACCAGAGAAAATCACTTAACCTTTCTGAGTCTCAGACAACTCTCAAAGAGAGATGTTCTTTTTACAATTAAAAAAAAAATCCATGGATTGGGCTGATTGGTGGCAGGCAAAATTGTAAAGTAGGCAAAATTAACCCTTGTGCCCTTTCACTATTCCTTCATCCACCCCTCTTCTGCTTCTTGAATTTACCTTTTCTCCCTCTTCTCTCTCCCTCACCCTGATCCTTTGTTTCTTTCTCAGAACCTCAATTTCCCCTCAAGGATCAGCAGAGGAGCCAACAGCCCTCCCCTTAAGGAATTTTGCTTGTAGACTGGGTTCTACTGATGTCCTAAAAGCATTCTAGTCCCAATGGAGTACTTCCTTAAAGGTGTGATTACAGAACTCTAATAGTCAGTGGGGGGATGGGGTAGGGCTAGAAGCAGTGGAGGGGAAATGTGGAGAGGGAGGGAAATGGGAGAATAGGGAGGACTGGGGGCAGATATATTGGGACAAAGAGGTTTCTTCCACTTCAGCCCACAAGACATCTCAGAAGGGTTGAAAATATATCATAAATAAGAACTCAAAATCCCTGACTTTTCTACTATCAAATTGTGTGAATTTGGCCAATTCATATCTCACAACTTTTATTTTCTTTTTTTGTAAAATGTAAGAGTTGGACTGGATGACCTCTAAGGACCCTTTCAAATCTTGGATTCTAGGCCAACCCTGCTCAGTGAATAGGACTTTCTTCCCATCTCTTGTTTATTGATCTCATCTCATTTCCTACAACCACTTTTGGTAAGATGATAACATTCTGTGGTACTTGGCTCCTTTCTGGTCAGTGAATACTGCTGTGGAACCCAGTCTCTCTGACATTCTGATGTAGGTTTTAACCCTCCCTGATTTCTCAGAGGAGGACAGTCACCTTGATGATCCCTTTTGATCTGATGAAATTTGTGATTCCATGGAGGAGGATATGAAAAGGCACCTTTCAGAACCTGATTGGTGGTGGCTTGTTTTTGGTTGTTGTTGTTCCACCCTCCCCCTTTCCTATCTTTAATGCGGATCTAATTCTGACTACATAGCTGTTCTGTGAAATCAAATTAGGTGGTGTAAGGAGCCTGGGAACCCCTTCAAGCATGATAAACTTTTGATTGCTTCCCCAAAGCTCTAATGAATCTGAGTAGACTTCTAGTAATAAAGGATTGTGTGGGGGGATTTCTCCCCCTCTGCATTTTTTTCTTCTTTAAAAAAATTGGAAATAAAAGAAGGCTTGCATGTAAAAGGTAAGTAGCTTTCTATTAGTGCAGGTGTTAGGTGGGCAATCCAGACTGCACAGCAGAATTCTTAATCAGATATAACTAATGCTTCTGCTTGGTACCGTGACTATAGAATGTGGAAGGAAAGGGGGGAGGGGTGATTCAGAAAGACACCTGTAAACAAGGGGCTAGGTGAAGGGAGAATGGAATCTTCATTCATATTATCTTATATGTATACCTCATCCTGAGAGTGGCAAAAGCATTTTGTACACAATAACCCCCTAACCTAGGTAGTGGGATAAAGTGAATCCCAATTCAGCTTTAGAAATTTACTAGCTTTGTGCCCTGAGGCAAGTTACTTAACTTCTGTTTGCCTCAGTTTCCTTATCTGTAAAATGGGGATGATCCTAGCCTCATCAAATGATCCAATGAAGTATTTTCATAAGAGGTGCTGGGTAAACAGTAGCTATTGTACTTAGGCTCATTATATAGATGAGGAAAGGGCAGCTAAGTGGAGAAGTAGAAAGAGCACTGGACTGGGAATCAGAAGGATTCACCTTTTTGAGTTCGAATCTGGTCTCAGACACTTATTAATCCCATAAATTGACCTTTTCCAGTTGTGGTAGTGGAAAAGAATTTTGAGATATCTTGGATAGTGAAGAGATCAAATCAGTCAAATTTAAAGAAATTAACTCATGCTATTCACTAGAAGGTCAAATACTGAAGCAGAAGGTAAAATACTTCCATATAATGAGAAGATGGAACTCATTGGACAAGACCCTGATCTGGGGAAAGATTGAAGGTAAAAGGAAAAGGGGAATGATAGAGAATGAGATGGCTAAGTAGTTCATGGATACTATCATGAACTTGGACAGACTTCAGAAGATAGCAGAGGAAGGGTCTGGTGTCCATGGGGTCATTTAGAGTCAGACATAACTGAACAATAATGGATGAAGAAGCAGAAGCTATGAAATATTCCTAGGTAGATAAATTTTACAGATGATAAAACTGAGACTCAGAAAGGTACAGAGATTTGCTAAAAGTTATACAATCAGTAACTCAGATCTGAGTTGGGATTTAAATCCATGTTTTCTGACTTCAGAACTTTCCACTACACTGAGTTGGGTCTCAAAGACATTTCTTGAGGTCAGGGTAGTCTTCTCAGCATTGGGACTAAAAAGAAGTATAAGACATAATCCTTACCCTCGAGGAAACTGCTCTGTACAGGAGTAAGTAGAAATCAGACAGAAAAAATAGTAAGTTCTACCTCTATATTAATGATGTTATCCTAAGCCTCAATTACTTATCTGTAAAATGGACATAAACCATTTCTTCTCTTAGCTTCCTATCTTAAAGCCTTATGAGTCTCAGGTAAGACAATATAGGCAAAACATTCTGTAACTATATATACATAGGTATGTGTTGTATTTATTATTAAGGAGCTCACAATCAGGTTGCCTAGGTGATTCAAGATTAATGAGGACTTAGGATATGTGGTTGCTTCAGCAATTTACCTCCTTAAACAACATTGCCAAGGTCTATCTAGAGCGATGGGCTCAGCCTTGAAACCTGCAGTGTGGATGGTCTACATTGTACATAATCGCTGGAGGAGGCGGGTTTGGGCGAGAGTTTTGTTTTGATTTATGTGTGGTTAGGGAATCCAATCACGTTTTGATTTGCTTTTCAATTAGAAATACCACATTTGAAATCTCGTGGAGAGAAGCCATTTCTTCTCTTAACAAAACTGAGGGCAGGGGGCGGGGAGGGCAGAACACATGAACCCCACCTCAGGTGGGACTTTAAATCTTACATTTGGCAGCTCGAAAAGCAGACGCTGGGGAACTGGAGAGTAAGGATTTGGTCTGTGGGAGGCAACTCCTGCCTCTTTAAGGAATAGAAATTAAACCTAATTAGCATAGACTGGCTACAATTAGCATATAAGTCCCAGTTCTGGGATTTGGAGAAAGGAAAAGGACCAAGCTGAAACTTAATGGGGTTTTGTTAGGCAAAATTAGCTTCCACAGAACAGCCATAAAAATATCTAAATTATGAGAAACTCTTGCCATTTACCATTAACATAGCAGGACATGCTAATATTTAGTGGCGTCATGTCTTGAAAATTAACCGCAGTGTAGGAAAGCCCAGGGGGGAAACGTGAGCAATCAGCACATGTCCACTCTCTTCTGTGTTATCAGATTGCACTTCACGAAATGCTTTCCAACTGCTTATGTTCTATTCTATCACACTTTGCCCCAACTGGCTTTGGGGAATAAATAAAGAAAACTAAAAGAACATCTGGATGAGTCATTACTGAAAGACTGATGTTTTCAGAAGAGTATTTGGCTTATCTAAGTGATACCAACTTTGAGCTGGTGGTAGCTATCCAGGGCTACTTCCATCTTGTCCTGTTTCAGTGGAAACCCTAGTGGATTTGGAAGAAGAGGATCTGTTGATAATTTTTGTTTCAGTACTTTCTATTTGTATGACCTCATCTGTAAAAAGAGAGAGGGTTGATCAAAATAGATTTCTGGCTCTGAAGCTGACTCTTCCAGATTATGTTCTCTTTTAATCTAGTAATCAAAACTCTCACCAAGAACCCATTCTTAACATAAAACATCTTCCATTCTCTCTTAAAATGTCTAGTTTATAAGTAAAATAAGCTTAATTTAAAACTAATTTTAAGGACAGTTAGGAGGTGCTAGTGACTAGTGTGCTGGACCTGGAATCAGATACCTTATCTTCCTCAGTTCAAATCTGTCTTTGCACACTTACTAACTGTGTGATCCTGGGCAAGTCACTTAACCCTGCTGATCTCAGTTTCTTCATCTATGAAATGAACTGAAGAAGGAAATATCAGATTCCAAATATCTTTGCCAAGAAACCACAATGGGTTCACAAAGAGTGGAACATGACTGAACAGCAACAACCACCACCCTAATTTTACATCTGGTCCTATTTTAGCCTTTCTTTTGATGAATGGGGGTCTATAATCTGGATTTACATAGTCTCATTTCAGTCTCTTTCCAAACACAGATTTTCTGTCTCACTTGTCAATTCTATTTTCCACACATGCTATGCTCACTCTTCTGCTTTTCTCTCCTAATCAAATCTTTCCCATTCTTCAAAGTTCACTTCAAGTGAACTTCCAGTAGTTTTCCCAAATTACTCTAGATCACATCGATCTCTTTTCCCTCAGCTCCTATCAATCCAATCAATATGCCACTCTTGACAATGTAATCTCCATAGCATTGTGGAGTAAAGGGTTTAAGGCACATAACAGAGTGGAGAGATAGAGTTGGGCCTAGAGTAAGGAAGACTCATCTTCCTGTGTTCAAATTTTGCTTAAGATACTTCTGAGTCCAAATTCTGCTTCATTCTTTTACTTATTAGCCATTATGACTCTGAACAAGTCACTTAACCCTGTTTGCCTCAGTTTCTTTGCCAAGAAAACCACCAAATGGTGTCACAAAAGAGTTGAAAACATCTGAACCAAAACAACAAAAGTAAAGTGTACTGACATGTCAGCTAGAGTTTCTGATTTTGAAACCCAGTATTTCCCCTTTTTTGAACATGGCAACTAATTTTTGAGTCTTGGTGTTCTCATCAATAAAACAGGATCAATAATATTTGTGTAAACAGCCTCCAATATGGAGGTGGGCATGAGATAGGATAATAGAATCAAAGAGCTATGTAGTTGAAAGTTATTATTATTATTATTTTGTGTTCTCTGTTTTCAGGTTGGAAGCTTTATTCCCTAAATCAGTAAATTTTTGGAGATTTACTTTGAGAGGTGCTGTTATCATATCAATATCAAAAAATTAATTTTAATTTAAAAAACTATTGTATTCCATATAGAACTTTTAAAGTAGGTTAAGAGAGTTGCTACAGAACTGAGTATAAAAGCATTCTAAGAATCACAGCTGAGGATAGGTCAGTAATCACAATCCTAGAGAAATCATCCCTCTGGCCTCTGATAAGGGTGCAAGCTACATTGATTTCATATCTCAAGTTAAAGCATTTTATAACAATTATGAAAATTTTTACCTAAAACAATGTATTCTGACATTCCTAGACTTAGTAAATGGATCTTTTTTGCAGAAATATTCTCTATGAGGGACTCTATGGCCCATCCTTCATGGTTAACACTAGAAGTTAGAATCTAGAAGCTTTATCTTTTCTTTCAACAGTTATTGGTCACTCTTGGATAGTAGGTTTAGTACAGTTCACAGGTCCTTTGATGCTCCATGACAGATAGAATCTTGGAGCCTGAAGAAGATTAAGATTGGCAGGGAGCAAGGATAACTATCTTTAAGTATTTGAATGGCCACTATTAAGGGCAGTCTAATGTTGAAGCAGAGGGCCAAGCCTGAAGTCAGGAAGACTCATCTTCCTTAGTTCAAATCTGACTTCAGATATTTCCTATCTGTTTGACCCTGGGCACAGTTACTTAACTCTATTTACTTCAATTCTTCATCCATAAAATGAATGGGAGAAAGAAATGGCAAACCACTCCATTATCTTAGCCAAGAAAACTGCAAATGAGGTCATGGAGAGTTGGACAGGGCTGAAAAATGCTCAACATCAAGAACATTTGCAAGAAGCTAAGAATTGTGCTGTTTGGTACTCCTGGTCTGAGCTAGAAGTCACCCTTGCAAGTTTCAAAGACACAAATTTAAACTGCATATGAAGGAATCTTGCTGACAAGTGACTTATGTCACTTTTGGAAGTCTGAGCAAAGATTGGATGGGACAAGCTTGGACTGGTCTGAATTGTCTACAGGGTTCTCTTGTTCAAATAGAAATTGTCTCATATGGTTCTCTCCAACTACAGGGACTTCTGAGGTCCCTTCCAACTTCTGATTTTGGTTTATCAATTCCTATTTGATCTTTTCCTTTGACACTGGACAATACATGTTCATGTTTGTTTCTTGAATCAAATAAGATGCTTTCTACTGCTTCTGATTACTAAAGGATTCTAAATCAGAGGATCATGAGGCCATAGGTTAAGAACTAGGAAGGATCAAATTGTGTTTTTCAATGAGGGGTATTTTGAGAAACCATTGTGTCTCAGGCATGCAAAATAAATACAAGTTCATTTGAGGATTGTACTAGTAGGATTAAAAAATGTGTATGTATATGTGTATATGCTTTTATGTTTAGTCATTTTTCAGTTATGTCTGACTCTTGGTGACTCCATTTTGAGTTTTCTTGGCTCATACAAAGTAAGGGCATATAAATGCTTGTTGACTTTGCCTGAACTCCTGTCCTGGGACCTATACCCTCCTAATTGGACAGTATAAGAGAGTAAACTCACAATTTCACTCTATCTAGTCATACCCAGCTATGACCCTTCCTTAGAGTCATTTTCTTCACCTCTTCTCTGCCATTACATATACCACTCACTTCCCTGAGAAGTGCTCATTCTTTCATTCATTAATTCTTTCATCTTGATCCTGTCACTTCTCTGCTTAAAGACTCTTCCTTATTAGCTACTTTTTAAAAAAGTTACTGTTTGAATATCACCTAAAGCTGTAATTTCATTGCATGGGGCAAACCCTGATGCAGATGTTGAAATTCTCTCCACTGATATACATCGACAATTTTCCTGATACTTGAAGAATAAAATGAATCACCAATCTATTTTTAATAATAATTGTAGTAGAAGCATAGAAGACTATGGTCTTTGGAACATGAGGTCAAAAATGAGGGAGAAACCAGGGAAAGGAGATTTAAAGAGATTCTAGGACTCCAGAAGCCAGAAGTCATTTCTGATGAGACCTTCACCAGGGGAGGGAGTTGACTTTAGGGTATTGTTGCTAAAGGAAGAATTAGACCATCTGGTAGCTTCACATTTGAAACTAATTATTCTTACTAACTAGCTCTTAAATTCAATAGTTTCTGCCTTCTGAAGAAGTACAAGTGTTATCAGTGTCCTTCTGAATTCTTACTCACTGAGACAAAGCTCAAATCACCCCATCCTAGTTAAAGTTTTGTTACTGTAACATTGTCTTAACCATATCTGTACATTTAATATATAGAATGTGAACTCCCCCAGGGCAAAGAACTGAGTTATATTTTCATTTTTGTAACTATATGACCTGGCACATACTAGGTACATAATAGGTGTTGAATTGAATTGAATGTTGCATAAGTTTATGTGGTATATAGCTACATCTGGAGAAAAGAAAACAGCTGTACCAATATCAATTTTTAGACTTGGAGATAAGAATTTTGTCACCTTTTGTGTCCCTGTCATTTAGTATGTTTGTAGCGTGTGGTTAGGGTGCGTGAGTCTGAATCATTGGCTGTGTGCAGCCTTGATGAGAGTCCAATTTACATATTCTCAATTTAATCTAAAGTAGGTACTAATTGATTACTGCTGAATGTCGGCACGCTCTGATTATCTGTTCAAGATGCTGTGGAAGAAATAAAAAAGACAGAGATTTCGTTTGCTGGTAGGAGTTTCTAATCTGGAGGCAAGGAGAACATGTATTTCTATAATTCTCCACCCCCATCCCTATACCCCCTAAGTCCAGTGAATTTACCCCACAGATACAACATTGAAAAATAAACTAATTGATGTACACTGGCACTAAGAGAGAGATCAGTCACCTGTTTCAGATTGAGCCTATAGCGTGATTGGGGATCACCAAAAACCCAGGCTCTAGGCTTCAGCTTTGGCAGGTTAAAAAATCCCAATTTCTCTAGTTTGTACAAGGGTGATTAGGCTCTGGGAAATTGATTCATGTTAAACAGACTCCCAGGAGACTGAATCTTACACCAGAAATACATGTTGGTCAGGGTAACTGGTAGCAACCATTTACTGAGGGCATTTCCCCATTGAGTAAGTATATTCAGAATATCAAAGTACAGATCAGACAGAAGCTTGGTTAGCCCAGAATTAGAACAAACGGAGGTAGAAATTCTTAGGGGATATTTCCATCAAGCCATGTAGTGAGATGAATTGCCCTTCTCTACTCCAGGGATATTCCTGTCTAGATAACCTGTAGAAGTCATTAAAATCAGGGCACCCTTTCCCCTGGGGCAATGCTGGAGACAGTGATTTTTTTTTTACTCCTTGATTCTCATTTTTTTTTAGATTTTAAACAGATCAGCAGTTTCCTATTTTTGTTATTGTTTCACAGTATAACCTTAGAAATGCTTCAATTAATTTGATCATCTTGTATCAAGTATCCATGAGTTTTCTTGATGAGATTTTGAAAGATCTCATAGTCCTTTGATAAGCTCCAAGAAGTATCCCAGTGCCATTAGTTCACAAAATATCTCTTAGACTGGGTCTCTGATGCAAATGGTTAATCCAATCCATTTTATGCTGATTCTCATTTGCTTATGTTTCTGATGATGGCTTTTTGTGACCTTGTCCCTTCATTCTGGGGATGTTCCCGGTTTGAAACTTGCAATCCCCAAGCACAAACTAATCTATCTAGTCTGATAGGTCCTTTTTAGTAACCAATCAATTTGGTTCTATGACTCCAGTGCCACTTCCTTTTCTTTGTATTGTGTAGATCCTTCTCTGTTATTGAAGGTCCATTTGTAGTGAAACAACTCTTTCCCCATTCCTCCCTCCAAAACACACACACACACACACACACACACACACACACACACACACACACACCACATACATATACACCCCCCCCCAAATCACAAACACATGCAACTACAGAGATGTTTTAAAAAGAAAGCAAGATCATAAGAATACAGTTGAAACCCTTTCATGCAAGACATGCGGAGGAGCAGGTTGTCAAACATTAAACCAGAAGAGAAACATAAACACACAGGGATGGAAAGAGTAGGGAAAAAAAACAGTAGAAGTTGCTAGCTGAAAAGAAATCTACTTAGAATCTATAGAGCATCAACAACTGAGGCTCAGGGTTGGTGTTTTGATCAGATTATGTTCTTGCTTATCCATCAGGCAAATTGTTATTGTAAAGGTAATGAGACCTAAGAAGGAATGTTTAGAGAATCCAAAGAACTAGTGACTTCTACATGTACAACATTGAATATCTTTCCTCTTTTGCTCAATTGCCTTTTTTTCCCCTTATTGTGAATGGAAGAATCTGAATTAACAGGGGATACATAAGTTCAAGTTTCTGAACGTATAAATTTGTTAAGCAATGCATGTCAATTGCATAACAAATTGGGATCAAGCCTCTTCAGTTTTGGCACTGGATCACAGATATGGGGGAGACAGATTTTTATGCATTAAAAGAAAACAGTTAACAGGATATAAATCAGGATAGAAGATTATGTAACATGATTTTTAACTGGAGGAAAGATTAGGGGCTTTCCAAGTTTAGGAAGGAGAGAGTAAATAGGTGCAATTCCCTGAAATCAGAAAATGAGGTGTCCTACTCCTTCCAAGTGCCTGTATTCAATCAAAGAAGCAATGAAACAGTAACTGATTGATCAGCACAGGATCAGTTTTCAGATAAGACATATAGGTTGCTTGAGATATAAAATTGTGAGAAAACTTTCATCAGTCTTCAAATCTGACTACATTTCTAATCAACATAATATAAGTTCTTAATTAAGCGTCTCTAGGCAACAGGTAGAAGCAGTTAGGTTATTTGCTGATTCTGAAGTCAGAAAGATCTGAACTCAGATCTGGCCTCAGATTATTAGTTGTGTGACACTAGATAAGTCAATTACCCTCTATTTGCCCTAATCCATTGGAGAAAGAATCCACTCTGGTATCTTTGCCAAGAAAACCCCAAGAACAGCATTGGTCTGCCATTATGGTCCATAAGGTCACAAAAAATCAGATATGTTCTCAATGAAAAAACAACAAGAAGCAAGGTAAAGGTGGTCTAGCTTCCCAGACACGCAGGGCCAAGTTCGAACAATGCAACAAAATGTTTTACAATTCTTCTAACTGAATAAAATTTTTATCACAAGACAGAAATTGGACTAGACCCATAATTGTATGGAAAAGGAACTGAATTGGATGTAGAATTGTGTTGCAAGATGGAGTCAGTGTGGTTCAGTCAATTCCCACAATTCCTAAGCTATACAATTTACTTCCCTTTGGGGTCAATTTCTCTAGATGTTTTCTCAGGAGGCAAGAATCTTGAGTCCTCAATGTTCCACTTAAATAATTACAGACAACTAGGAGGTTTATTTGGTCAGATTAGGAAATGAAGTTGTCTCTTATGAAGGTTGGTCCCAAACTAGTCTTGTCTCTTTTCTAATTTTTATTTTCTAAAGTCCGAGAAACTTTGGATACCAACATTCTACTCACACTTAAATAGGAACTTTGCTTCTGTCCAATCTCTTCCCCTACCTCCTCATTCCCTAGTCTTCCCTATTGCTACTTTATCTTAGTATGTTCTGAAGCATGTCTTCGCACAAAGTAAATTTGCCTAACATAAATTATAGGTATAGAGACCAACAGGAAGAGAATCATGTTTGGTGGAAACTCATTCATTCTG